>NW_013549796.1:22053-22966 GCF_000499425.1 Eimeria acervulina
AATACCTACAGATCCTCTTCTATAAAGATGTGCATTCATTATATTCTCCAGCGACCCCCCTGTATTGCCTATTCTGAAAGCCCCTGGCTTAATACCGCCTACTGTTGCTGGCCCTATTAAACAAACACCTTTTGCTGCTGCTGCAGCAGCAAGAGAACGTGATATTCTTTCAGGAACGCCTTCGGCAATAACAGCAATACATCTGAAGCATTCATATTGTAATGCTTGCAAGCATACAGCTGGAGCTGAGCGAAGAGAAGCAAAGTTTATCAAGACTGATACACCAGGAGATTTATCTACTGCTTCTTTCAATGTCCTGCATACAGGTAAAAATAACTCTTCTGTACCGAAGTAGAAAGGCCTCAGATGACTTTCAGAGAATTCATAAACAATTGCACTAACTGACGGTACACTGCGTCCGCATACATGATCAAAATCTAGCATTTCTTGAACAGCTCGTGTTTGAAGACCCCACACAATACACCTGGTGTTGCTGCTAAACAAGCTGTTATTATTGTTATTGTTGTTGCTGCTGCTGCTGCTGCTGCTGGTTGATATTGTTGCTGTTGTTCCTGTTGTTCCTGCTCCTGTTCCTGCTGCTGCTGCTGCTGCTGCTGCTGCTGCTGCTGCTGTTTTATTTGCTGCTTCGTCTTGCATCTGATGTACTGTACGCAGCATATTAACCTGCTGTACACACTGCTCAAAAAAAGGGTTTTGATCGATTTCGCTCATCGATACCTCTTTCCACGTGTTTACGCGATGAAGTTCAGCA
Source organism: Eimeria acervulina (assembly GCF_000499425.1). NCBI lineage: Eukaryota > Apicomplexa > Conoidasida > Eucoccidiorida > Eimeriidae > Eimeria > Eimeria acervulina. The sequence goes on from NW_013549796.1 coordinate 22,826, forward strand.
CCCTCTCCATTCATACAACCCTCATTGCTGCTGCTGCTGCTGCTGCTGCTGCTGCTGGTGTTTGTAGTACCCGTGGAAGCAGTTGCATTCGAAGCAGCGGTGCCGTTCGCATTACTGCTGCTGCTGCTGCTGCTGCTGCTG
>NW_013549796.1:23066-26457 GCF_000499425.1 Eimeria acervulina
GTGTTTGTAGTACCCGTGGGAGCAGTTGCATTCGAAGCAGCGGTGCCGTTCGCATTACTGCTGCTGCTGCTGCTGCTGCTGCTGCTGGTGTTTTTGTTTTTATTGTTTGTTTGCTGCAGTGCGAACGGAACAATAGCAGTCATATATGTCTCTGGGCCGAAGACAGCAACATTAAGACTTAACTCTTGAGCTGCTTGTCGCATTAACTTCATGCCGTCTTGATAGTTAGGCCCCCCTCTTCGAACATAGATAGATACATTATACTGTATAAGTTTAGCAGCATATAATCGAAGTGCTTTGATAATGCCTCTAAATGTATCCGCAACAGATGTGAAGTTAGCAATACCTCCAGCAATAAATAATATCTTGCCTTCTTCTCTATATGTATCGGGCGCAGTAACAAGCTTAAGAATTGTCTTAGCGTATTCAAATGTTGTTGTCTCGCTAGGCGCCCCAGAGTACTCGCCGTAATTGCACAGCTCATCGCTATATCCTAAAGAACAAATAGAATCGGCGAACACTACTGAAGCCCCGCCCCCAGCTATCATCGTCCAAATCCTTCCTTTTGGGTTCAACACCGTCAGCTTCAACGATGCACCTGTCTTCTGATCCAGCTCCCTATACACCGCACACACATATATATAATATAATATATATAATATAATATATATTATATATATTATATTATCTAGCTAGCTAGCTAGATGTAAAGCAAGGAAATTGTCGAGCTAGATAGATACAAACCAAACAAAGTAACATATGCCCACCTAGCTAGCTACCCATCCCTATAGCTAGCTAGCTACCCAACTACCTAGCTAGCTAGCTACCCAGATAGCTACCCAGTTAGCTACCAAGCTACCTAGCCACCCATCTATCGAGCTACCCAGCTAGCTACCCAGCTAGCTACCCAGCCAGCTACCCAGCTAGCTACCCAGCTAGCTACCCAGCTAGCTACCCAGCTAGCTACTCAGCTAGCTACTCAGCTAGCTAGCTAGTTATGAATGAACAAAGGATTAGTTTCTTACCTGATGTAGAGCTCTTCCTCAGTAAGCTCTCTGCCGAAAGGGTTAGGGGGTCTCAAGCCTCGCCAAGCGGTTGGGCAGAGAAAGTCGCTGGCTCTGTCTATCTTTGCTGCTACATCTAGTATCCGAAATTGTTTGTTTTGTTTGTCGAAAGAGAAAGGATTTATCTCTAAGAAAGCAAAGTGTAGTCTACAGAATCGGGTGTACAGACAGCGCAAGAAGCAAGGAAAGACAGCTCTTGCTTCTGGATCTGTAACATCTTTAATAAGAGCATTTATCTGCTCATCAGGTATATATATATCTTCATCTTTACCCTCTTCTAGCGGTCTTACATGCAATAATATTTTATTAGCTTCTGTTTCAACATCGCCTACATGTACACCCCCTTTAGTAGAAAATAATATTTCGTCGCCTTCTTGCTTAGTTCTCATTGCAATATAATACTCATTTTCAGAGCTATGTTCAAAATACTCTTCAATTAAGAAATGCGAGAGACGCCCTTCAACATTATCAGCACAATATAGAGTATTAAGCTGCTGCTGGAGGTGCCTATACACCTCAGCCCAGGAAGCATTCAACAGCACCAAACCCAGCTTCCCTCTTCTTTTTAATAATACATCAGGCTTTAATACTAAACGACTTTCTCTTAAAAATGAAAACGAAGAAGTCAAATCTTCAATAGATCCGCTTGAAGAGCTTACTAATACACATTCGCCTTTGTGCATACACCGGCAATTCTTCTCCTCGTCAAACCCTCTCTCTTTTTCTTCTCGCCAGCCTTCATAACTTCGCCCGTACAATAACAGACACTTGGCGTCCGCTTCCCGAATGCTGCACGCCATCTGCAGCAGCAGCAGCAGCAGCAGCAGCAGCAGCAGCAGCAGCAGGGCAAGACACTAGCATAATTCCCATACCCCCAAACCATCTGCTGCAGTGCTGCTGCTTCTCAGCAGCAGAGAGATACAACAGCAACACCATCTGTATCTGCTACTCCTACGTCAGCCGAAGCAGCAGCAGCAGCAGCAAGAGCAGCTGCTGCTGCAGCAGCAAGAGCAGCTGCTGCTGCAGCAGCAAAAGCAGCGGAAGCAAGGACTGCGGCGGCATGCTCCAGGTCCCAGCCACCCGCAGCAACAACAACAGCAGCAGCAACAACAACAACAGCTGCTGCTGCTACGCACAGCAACACCCGCATCAACCCTTGCAAGAAGAGCAGCAGCAGCAGCAGGAGCAGCAGCAGCAGCAGCAGCAGGAGCAGCAACAGCGGCACGTGGAGCTAGGGGTAGCAGCTGCTGCCTCCGCGTTTCTGTTGTGTGGGGTATATACCCCCGGAGACAGAGAATGAACAACATAAAGGAAGGAGACACTGCAAGAGCAGCAGCAGCAGCAGCAGCAGGAGCAGGAAATTGTCTTACCTCAGCGATGCTCTATGATTGGCGACTGCGGCTGTATGAGTTGAGAGAAGTAAATAAAAAAGCAATTGTTTTATTTATTTCTTCTTAATTAAGTTAAAATGGAAGCTGTATATACACACGAAAAAACAAACAACAACAAACCATAGTATACAGCAGACCCCTCACTGGCTTGCTTGCTGCTGTCTCTGCTGCTGCTGTTTAGTTTGCTGCAGTGTATATGCTACTATTTGAGGCGAAAAGAATAGATTAATTTGTTTATATTTGTCTTATATCTTTTATTTCTTGTTTATTTTAAAGAAAATTAAAAAAATAAAGAAAAATAATATACAATGTCTGCCGCTAGGCTGTACAGACACCGCCGACAAAATTATATTTCGACGTCTCTCTTTCTTTCTTTTATTTTATTTTGTTTTATTTTATTTTATTTTATTTTATTTCTTTATGAATAATATTATAATATAAATTATATATAAATACACCTCTCTATCCTTATTATTATTATTTTTATTTTTAATATTATTATTATTATTATTATTATTATTGCTGCTGTTGATATTATAATGCTGCATAGTATCTTTTTAATAAGTACACCCTTCTCCTTCGCTCCCGCTGTTCTTCGCTGCGTCGTCCTCAGTATTCAAACTTTTGTTTTTTTTTCTGTGCAAAGTCTGTCAATTCTTTTTTACGTAATTTAACTCAAAACATCGAAGAAAATCGCCAAAGACGCCGTCGATAGCTCTCGTACCCCGCCTCCTATATATGTATATATATATATATGTATATATATTATATATAATATATATACGTATATGTATATTAAATACAAATGCGTATATATAATGTATATATGCTGTGCAGATTTATCTACTGGGTAGGGACATACATATCTAGATAGTCTATATATATATATATATATATATATATATATATATATATGAGCGATGCATGCATTCTTCA
>NW_013549795.1:0-4044 GCF_000499425.1 Eimeria acervulina
TATATATTATATATTATATATTATATATTATATATTATATATTATATATTATATATTATTATATTTAATTATATATAATTACTATATATTACATATTACTACTGATATTGTTTGCATGCATGAACGAGTTTTGTTTGTTGAGGTGTATGTGCAGCTGAAAGAATTATTATATATAATTAGATAAGCAGGGGGCCTAAACAAACAACAAAAGACATCGCAGCAAACGCTGAAGTGTACGAAGACCTCAGCTGTTTGTCTGCAGCTACATCAAAACACTTGCGGGCCCCTGCAACACACAAACATCCTGCTGCTGCTGCTGCTGCTGCTGCTGCTGGTGCTGCTGGTGCTGCCTTATGCACGCACGAAGCTGCTACTGTTGTTGCTGCTGCTGCTGTTAATGCAGCAGCAGCAACAGCAGCAGCAGCAACCCTGGGGTGAGGCGCAGCCTCCAGCGCTGCAGCAGGGGTCAGGCTACTGCTGCTGCTGCTTAGCCTTTTGCTTCTGCTTCTGCTGCTGCTGCTTCTGTTTCTTTCCTGCTGCAGTTTGCATGCCCTCTGGCCCCACAGTAGCAATTTGAACGTCCGATAGAAAACACAAAACTAACTCAGAGACCTGCATACACACAAACGCATGCATGCATGCAACAGCTACACGCTGCTGCTGCTGCTGCCGCTGCTGGGCCTGCTCTCGCTGCTGCTGCTGGTGTTATGCTAATGTTATGTTGCGCTGGTGCTGCTGATGCTTCTGTTGCTGCTGCTGATACTGGTACTGCTCCTTCTGCTGTTATGCTGCTTCTGCTGCTGTTGCGCTGCTGCTGCTTGTGCTGCTGCTGTTTGTGCTGCTGCTGCTGCTGCTGGTGATACGACTTTTTGTCTCACCTGTAGATGTTTTAGAATCCTCTTTTGTGTTTCTGTTGCTGCGCTGCTGCGCAGCAAAGATAAAGAAAGTGCAGCAGCACGCCCTGCCTTCAGCTGCCCTGGGGTCAGCTTCAGCTTGAATGGACAGTCCTAAGCAAATAAAAAAAAATAAATAAAATAATAAATAAATAAATAAATAAATTAAATAAATTAAATAAATAATATGCAGACAGAAAACAAAACAAAGGATCTACGTCGTACATAAGCATGCAAGCGCAGCAGCAGCAGCAGCAGCAATATCAGCAGCAGCAGCAGCAATATCAGCAGCAGCAGCAGCAATATCAGCAGCAGCAAGAACACCAGAAGCAAAACCAATCCCAGCAGCAGCAGCAGCGGTAGCAGCATTAACAGCAGCAGCAGCAGCATTAACAGCAGCAGCAGCAGCAGCAGCATACTTTAAGTGCTGAGTAGGGCGCAACGACAGGAATAGCAGCAGCGAGGCAATCCTCTTCATATGGATTTGCTGTCAGCAGATGCAGCTGCCCGAGCTTCTCCTATAAACAAATAAATAAATAAATAAATAAATATAAATTAACTGTCTCCGTCTGTTTATTTATCTATTTATTTATTTATTTTAGTCTCTCTCTCTCTCTCTTTATTGTGTTTACTTACAGCAAGATCTGCTGCTACTTGCTCCTCGTCCGGCTGCTGCTGCTGCTGCTGCTGCTGCTGCAGCCAGTACTCATCCTTCACTATGCCTCTTCCATAAAGCTCGTTGCTTCTCTCTGCTGCTGCTGCTGCTGCAGCTGCTGCTGCTGCTGCTGCTTCTTCTTCACTGCGCTTAGCGTCTCTCCCCTGCCGCACCAAACAAACAAAACCCAAAACAATAAACACTCGCATGCATGCATGCATGTATGCATGCATGCATGCATGCATGCAGAGGTGCCTATACACCCCGTCCTGACAGCGGGTAAACCTGCAGCAGCAGCAGCAGCAGCTGCTGCTGCTGCTGCTGCTGGTTGCAGTGTCTCACTTTGCTGGCTAGGAGTCTCAGCCTCTCTTCTCGTTCTTCATCATCTTGATCAGCGTATTTCTTCTGAGCTCTCTTTTCTTTTGAACGCTTCCCTCGAGGCAGCTGCTGCTGCTTCGGCCTCTGCTGCTGCTGCTGCTGCTGCTGCTGCTGCTGCGGGCTGGAGGTGTCTGAGCTGCCTTCTGGTGCTCCTGGTGCTGCTGTTGGGCTTTTCTTCAGCCGTCGGCGTGCTGCAGCAGATAGACGTGCCTTTGCCTGCTGCTGCTGCTGCTGCTGCTGTTGCTGCTGCTGCTGCAGCAGCAGGTCCAACGCATTCGTCCCTCCGGGCGAAAAAGCGCTCTCCTCTTGCTGCTGTTGCTGCTGCTGCTGCTGCTGCTGCTGCTTCCCTGTCTCTTTTTCGTCATATTCCTCTTCGTCTGTTTCTGTGTCTGTCTCTTCGTCTGCTGCAACCTCAGAAGCTGTCGCTGCTGCTGCTGCTGCGGCTGCTGCTGCTGCTGTAGCCTCTGGGCCCCTCCGGGTGTCTGCTGATGTCGTCCCCACGTCTTCTTCATCTGCACCAAACCCACTCCAAACCCTAAACCCTTAAAACCCTAAACCCTAAACCCTAAACCTGAAGAAGACGCGCCTCCCACTTGGGGCAATGGCGGAGGCTGTTGGCGCAGCGCAAGGGTTTATAAGGGTTTAGAAGGGTTTAGAAGGGTTTATAAGGGTTTATAAGGGTTTATGAGAATTAACAGAGCTTTGCTAGGGTTCATTAGAATTAAAAAAGGGTCTACAGGGGTTTACGAGGGTTAATGTGAATTAATAAGCGTTTATTTGAGAGTTAGGGTTTACAAGGGTTTACTAGGGTTTACAAGGGTTTATTAGGGTTTACAAGGGTTTAGCAGGGTTATAAGGGTTTATTAGGGTTTACAAGGGTTGATTAGGGTTAATTAGGGTTTACAAGGGTATACTAGGGTGTGCAAAGATTAATTAGGGTTTGATAGGGTTGAGAAGGGTTGATAAGGGTTTCCAAGAGTGAATTAGGGTTTGCAAGAGTTCATTAGGGTTTAGGGTTTAGGGTTTAGGGTTTATACCGTCTACGAGATCGAGGTGCAGCGACAACAACTGTTTTGCTGAAGGTGCTTCGCAAACAAAGAAACCCTTTGGAGGAGGGCCGTGGTCTGCGCTGCGGTGTCTGTTCAGCTGTTTCTCCAGCCCCACACTTATATGCGACACCTGCATGCAAACCCTAAACCCTAAACCCTAAACCCTAAACCCTAAACCCTTGATTATAGAGTGGGAATGAACTCTTTCCTTTACCGTCACTCAACCGAAGATGCAGTATAATATATTACTATTTTCAAGACTAAGAGGGTTTAGGGTTTAGGAGGGCTTAGAAGGGTTTATTAGGGTTTAGGGTTTAGGGTTTACAACAACGTGGACGTCGGGCTCCTCCTGCTGCAACCCTAAAACAGACCCCTGACCCTCTGTCCCCAACTCTGATGAAGCGTGTGAAAGCAGCTCCCGCGGAGTAGGAAGCGTCTCCTCCGTAAACCCTAAACCACAAACCCTAAACCCTAAACCCTAAGCCCTAAACCCTAAACCCTAAGCGAACGACACTCTCCAACCCCAACAACAAGCGCCTTAGCATAACGTTTAACCCAGCAGCAGCAGCAGCAGCAGGAAGCAGCAGCAGCAGCAGCAGCAGGAGAGGGCTCGGAATGGGGTATCCGACGCCGACCGACGGGTTGGGTTTACAGAGACAGAGATAATATGCCTTCGCATTTGCTGCTGTCTCCTTCTGATGCTGCAGCAGCAGCAGAGAGCAGCAGCATCCAGCAGCAGCAAACAGACGCTGCTGCTACCATACGCAAACCAACGGTCCTTCTAGAGGCGGAGATGCACAGCTTACATGGTTTGTTCTCTCCTGCTGATGCTGCTCTTGCTGCTCTTGCTGCTGCTGCTGCTGCTGCTCTTGCTGCTCCTGTTGCTCTTGCTGCTGCTGCCGCCCTTGCTGCTGCTGCTACTGCTGCTGCCCTGGCTGCTGGTGCTGCTGCTGCTGCTCTTGCTGCTGCTGCTGCTGCTCTTGCTGCTGCTGCTGCTGCTGCTCTTGCTGCTGCTCTTGCTCTTGCTGCTGCTCTTGCTCTTGCTGCTGCTCTTGCTCTTGCTGCTGCT
>NW_013549795.1:16191-26544 GCF_000499425.1 Eimeria acervulina
GCAGCGGCAGGAGCCGCTGCAACAGCAGTTGGAGCAGCAGCTGCAGCGGCAGCAGCCGCTGCAGCAAGAGCAGCAAGAGCAGCAAGAGCAGCAGCAGCCTGCTGCTGCTAGTGCTGCATTTGTGTTGTTTTGTGTTGTTGCTGCTGTCGCCTTTGAAGAGAACAACTGCAGCAGTTGGGGTTTATTTACAGTGTATCTATCGTATTGCTAGCTTGTGCTGCTGCTGCTGTTTCTGCTGCTGCGTCTGCTGTTGCGGATACATCTGCTGCTGCTGCTACTTACGCTCCTGCTGCTGCTGCTACTGCGGCTGCTGCTGCTAGTGGTGGCAGGGCTTCGATAGGGGTAGTGCTAATTCAGCCCCTAGTTTACCCATTGTGGGTGCATATAAGACAGCCGTTGCTGCAGCTTCTACTACTACTGCTGCTGCTGCTGGTGCTGCTGCTGCTGCTGCTGCTGGGAGGCATAGGTCGTTGTTAGATGCGTACAGGTTGGTGTTGTGTGTGCTGGCTTGTATATGATGTGTGTATGTTTTATTCGATTTAAAATGAATATTTAATGTAATAAATGTTTTAAATTATTATATTTAAACTAAAAAATGAAAAAAATTTATCCCAGATGCCGGTCTGGTCTGGTCATTGCAGCAGCGCAGCAGCAGCTGCTGCAGCGTCTTTCGTTTGTTGTGTTTGTTTTTTTCCTCTCTTTTTGAGGGTATTATCTTTTATTTTTAACTTAATATTCTTTTAGGGTTAATTAAAACATAAACAAACAATACGCTGCAGCAGCAGACGCCCAAGTGTACAGACAGATATTACACATCCCCCCAATGGGGGAGGGAGCAGTGCCAGCAGCAGCAGCAGCAGCAGCAGCAGCAGCAAGAACAGCAGCAGCGAACATAACAGCTGCACTTCAGTAGCCTTAAGAACTTCGTTTAGGACCAAGCAGAATCTAGACCCCTCGCTGCTGCAGCTGCAGCAGCGGCTGCTGCAGCTGCTGCAGTAAGACACGTGGGAGCTGCTGCTGCGCTGCACCGATGGGCCCACCCTAGCAGCAGCAGAAGCAGTAGCAGCAGCAACAGCAGCAACAACAGCGGGACCAGCAGCAACCGCAGCATCAGCAGCAGCAGCAGCAGCAGCAGCAGCAGCGATGTTCGGTTCACAGTTTGTAGGAGTCTGCCTTTGCTGCTGCGGCGCCTGCTGCTCAGCTGTCGGTCAGGTGCTGCTGCGGAAGAGCCTCTGCCGGCAACAGACAGCGGCAGCAGCAGCAGCAACAGCAGCAACAGCAGAATCCCCAAGAGGAGGGTCCCCTTTGCTTCGCAGCCCTCGGTTTCCTGCCTCCGTCGTTATACCTGCTGCTTCTCCTGCTGCCGCTTCTGCTGCTGCTGCTGCTGCTACTGCTGCGAACAGCAGCAACAGCAGCAGCAGCAGCAGCAGCAGCAGCAGGAGCTTGCGTTGCTGCTGGTGGTGGGGTTTACGTATGGAGAGAGCAGCAGCATTGCTGCTGGTCTCGCTGCTTTGCCCTCTCTTTTCAGTTTTAGGCTATACTTTCTTACCTGCGAGTGTCTCTGGCTTCGGGGCGCTGCAGCTGCTGCTGCTGCTGCTGCTCTCAAGGTGTCTCCTCGGAGAGCAGGTTCCTCCCATACATGCAGCAGGTAAACCCTAAACCCTAAACCCTAAACCCTAAACCCTAAATACTGCTGCAGAGAGGCCCCCCAAATGGCTACCAGAAGCATAACCGTACTCCGTAGCTCTTAGGGTTTAGGGTTTAGGGTTTAGAGTTTAGGGTTTAGAGTATAGGGTTTAGGGATTAGGGTTTAGGGTTTAGGGTTTAGGGTTTAGGGTTTGAGCGTACAGGAGGGTTTCTCGCGGTGCCTGCTCTTGCACTGGAAGCCGCAGCAGGTCCTCAGCCGGGGCATTGCCTCTCTATAGAGCAGCTGCTACGGCAGCTGCAGCAGCCGCAGGTGTTGCTGCTGCTGCTGCTGCTGCTGCTGCCGCTGCTGCTTGCTGCTGCAGTCATACGCTGGGCGGGAATCAACACCCAGACGCAGACCAACCAGGAGCTAGAGAATTGCTACCGCAGCAGCAGCAGCAGCAACAGCAGCTGCAGCAGCAGCAACAGTAGCAGCAACAGCAGCAGCAGCAGCAGCAAAGGGGATGTCGTTATTCCAGAGGGATTCATTGCAGCCCCACAGACGGAGCGGTTGCTGCAGCAGCAGCTGCAGCAAGAGCGGCAGCAGCAGCAGCAGCAACACAACCCCCCCGACTACGACAATCAGCAGCAGCAGCAGCAGCAACAGCAGCAGCAGCAGCAGCAGCTTTCCTTGAAGTTTGCAGTGCCTATTGCCGTTGGAGTTTGTGCAGGGGTCAACCGTCAGTCTACTGCTGCTGCTGCTGCTGCTGCTGCTGTTTGCTTCTTCTGTCTCTGCTCTCTTTCTCATATATTTATTTATTTATTTATTTATTTGTTTGTTTGTTTATTTATTTTACTCTGCTTTATATACACAGCGGGTTTATTTTATTTGTTTTTATTTTGCATACACCGCAAACTTAGTGGATACTGTTCATGTGTATAATATTATATATATAATATAAATATTATATATATAAATATATATATTATATATATAATATACGTATATATATATTATATATAATATACACATATATATATATATATATTTTATATAATATATTATACACTATTAAAGGTGTATTATATGCAATAATATATATTTTGTGTATAATAAATATAAGAAGTATATTAATTAAATAAAAATATATATAAGGTGTAGAATATTAACAATATATATATAGTAATATATATAGAATATATATTCTTATATATTATATTTAAATGTGAAGTGTATTGTACGTAGGTGCTGCTTCTATTTTTGCTGCTGCTGCTGCTGCTGCTGCTGCTGCTGCTGTTCATCTGCTGCAGAGCTGTTAATAAAGACGCTTCAGACGTGGATAAGGGAAATGAAGGCAGCATGCAGCAGCACCACAGCAGCACAGGTGCTGCTGCTCAGCAGTAGCAGCAGCAGTAGCAGCAGCAGCAGCTTGACGCTGCCTTGCTGGCTGTCGCCTGCTGCTGTGGAGGCTCGCTGGGGTGTATGCGTAGTGCTGCTGCTGCTGGGTTCTGTTGCTGCAGTTGAGTTGGTGCTGCTGGTGCATGCGTTGAAGCTGCTGCCGGCTTCATCTGTAGCTCCCGTATCGCATGCAGCAGCAGCAGCAGCAGCAGCAGCAGGAGGGCGTTTGCTGCTGCTAGAGCAGCCGCAGCACCCTGTCTGGTGGCTAACGGGTTTGCTGCTGCTGCTGCTGAGTATAGCCTTCATGGGTGCAGGTACTTATATCTCCTCCCTTGTCTACAGGGCTTTCATGGCCTCTAAAGGCCTTGCTGCTGCTGCTGCTGCTGCAGTTGCTGCTGCGGCTGTTGCTGCTGCTGCTGCACTGACCTGGAGGCCTCGACGCGAAGCGGGGGAATCAACTGACCAACTCGTGCGCTAACCTGCAGCAGCAGCAGCAGCTGCAGCAACAGCTGCAGCAGCAGCAGCAGGAACAGCAGCAACAGCAGCAGCAGCAATCTCTTCAGTGGTGGAGTGCCTACAGCGGCGACACGAAGAAGCCCTTCGTGGGTAACGCAGCAGCAGCAGCAGCAGCACGTTGGCTATGAGCCCGTGCGTTTGCTGCAGCAATTCAAAGCAAACGCTGCTGCTTTTGCTGCTGCTGTGGCAGTAGTAAGAGTAGCTACAGCAGCAGCAGCACGTGCTGCTGCTGCTGCTGCTGCATATTGCTGCTGCAGTAAGCAGCAGATGAAGGATGAAAAAACAGCAGCAGCAACAGCCTCAATGAGGGCTGCACAGAGACTTAAAGAACAGCAAACTAATATTATTATTATTACAAAGATAAAAATTATCTAAGTTGTTTGTTTATTCATTATTATTATTAATTATTATTTATCAACACCATTTAATATATATATATATATATAATTATCATATTATTATCTGTCTCTGTCTTCTTCTTCCTCCCTCTGTCTCTATTTGCGTTTTTCTGTCTCTGTTCAAATGGGTATCTGGAGGCACTGAGCTTTTCTATTAGCAGCAGCAGCAGCAGCAGCAGCTGCTGCTGCTGCTGCTGCTGCTGCTGTTGTTGTTGTTGCTGCAACGGACTTAAAGGGGCAGCCACAAAGTGAAATTGGTTCATGTGTTTGATGCAGCAGCTGCATTTGCTGCAGCTGCTGCATTTGCTGCAGCATGTATCGCTGCTGCTGGTGTATGTGAATACTTGTGCTGCAGCTCCCGCTGCAGTTTCGGTGGTGCTGTCGCAAACATTGAATTGTGCTGCTGCTGCTGCTGCAGCAAACAGTCACTTGGGCAGCAGCTGCGGCTGCTGCAGTGTGTATTGCTGCTGCAGCATGTATTACTGCTGCAGCATGTATTGCTGCTGCAGCATATATTGCTGCTGCAGCATGTGTTGTTGCTGCAGCATGGATTGTTGCTGCAGCATATATTGCTGCTGCAGCATGGATTGTTGCTGCAGCATATATTGCTGGTGCAGCAAGTGCTGCTGCTGCAGCATGTATTGCTGCTGCAGCAAATGCGTATATGTGTGTGTGTGTGTGTGTGTGTGTGTGTGTGTGTGTGTGTGTGTATTATGAACAGAGTCAGAGAGCCTTCTTGGTTGTTTGCGTGTCTGCTGCTGCTGCTGCTGCTGCTGGTGTTTGTGTATTAGTTTGTTCATAAACTTTGCAAGTAATGCCTTTAGCAATAAGACGTTTAACTAACGGATCGCCGATACCCGCAGCAGGCGATAGCACCCCCGTTAGAGGTGTGCAGCTGCTGAGCTGTAAAGCAACAGTAAGTGCTGCTTCTGCAGCCATCTTAGCTGTTTCTTTATACCCTGGATCGCCTAAAGTGCTGCTAACAATTGCATGAATTTTTTCACCTGTAACTGTTCTACCAACTGCTTCAATATTAAAGAAACCTGTATTAAGTGTCTGTACACTCGGGCCTTCACCTGCTGCAGGCAGCAGCTTTAATGTGCTTCCAATCCATCTAGTTATAGGGCATGCAAATGATAATAATGCTGTGTATGTGCATAACATACATAATACACAACTTAATAAATTAAAACTGCATGCAAGCATCTCATAATATACAAACTCGCGACCGTATCGGTAATCTAGTAAAGCGTTTGTCCACCTATACAAATCATGCACACACAAAACATATATTAATTTAATTATTCATTTATCTTATCTTATCTTATTATTATTAATATATATTAAATTGTATTCATTAATTAGTTTAAACTATAAACACATTTAAAGGCATTAAAAGAAATAAAAACAAATTAAACATGTATATGTAATATGTAAAAAACAAACAAACACAAACACCCAAAAATAAAAAAGAAACAGACAAACAAACACATAAAAAATTAAACAAATAAATAAATAAAATAAATATATAAAACAAATAAATAAATAGATAAATAAACAAACTCAGAAGACCTACAAATAAACAGATTAAAGAAATGCATCAAACAAAAACAAAACAAAGCAAACAAAACCCCAAACCACCGCAAAAAGAAATAACAACAAATTGTACAACGTCAAGTAAATAAACAAATAAAATAAATTAATTAATTTATTAATTTATTAATTAATTAATTAGTTAATTAAATATTTCCTCCTACCTAACAACATTTTCATTAACGCGCGCCATCACATAAAATGTTGAATAGCCGAAGTCGGCATCGCGATGCAACGCGCAGCTAATCACAAAACCAGCAGCAGCAGCAGCAGCAGGAGCAAGACAAATAGCAGCGGCACCAGCATCAGCAACAGCAGAAGCAATAAAAGCAACAGCAGCAGCAGAAGCAATAGCAGCACAGCAGCAATAGCAGCAGCAACAGCAACAGCAGCAACACCACCACCACCCCAACCACCACCAGCAGCAACACCAGCAGCAGCAGCAGCAGCACCAGCAGCACCAGCAGCAGCAGCAGCAGCAGCACCAGCAGCAGCAGCAGGAGGACTAGTTAGCCTACACTCTGGGTTGCACAGGCAGCCCTGCGAGGCTGTTGTGGGGTCCATCGACTGCATGCGCTGCGAGGTAATAGGGGCTGTTCATCGCTTTGTGCCCAATGACGTTCAATGCAGACGCAAGCGTTGCACCTGAAATCCCTCCTCGTATGCTGCGCACTGCTAACTTCACCTGTACATACACCCCACATACATGTATATATATATATATATATATAGGTATATATAATGCAGTTAAAAGATATAGTAACAGATATTCTGCAAGAGGGTGTCGTGAAACATTTCTAAATATATTTGCTTCGATACATGCATACGTTCAAATGCGCAGGCTGCAGTTGCTGCTGCTGCTGCTGTTGCTGTTGCTGCAAAGTCGCTGGGTATACAGAAAGAGATATATAGATATATATATAGATACACAGATATTATAGATAAGCGTCTATAAACTTAGATACATATATATATATATATACTAACCTCTCTGCAGGGTTTCTTAGTCTTTTCTATAGCTCTATTTTGAATAAGCATTACTGCTATGTCGCTGGGTATGCTGTCAAAACCGCAGAAAGATATCAGCTTCACTCCTCTCTCTTTTGCTGCTAAGCCGTGCCGCGCATGCAGCAGCGCAACAAAAGGCATCTCTGCATGCAGCAGCAGCAAACGTAGCAGCAGCAGCAAACGTAGCAGCAGCAGCAAACGCAGCAGCAGCATACATATCTAGCAGCAGAAGCAAATAAAATAGCAACAAATGCAGCAGCAACAAGCATAGCAAGCGGCAGCTAAAGGCATCTCTGCGTGCAGCAGCAGCAAATGCAGCAGCAACAAACATGTCGAGCAGCAGCAACAAATGCTTCAGCAGCAACTAGAACAAATTGAGGCAGCAGCTACACCGCACGTCCAACCCTCAACCGCTAACCACTACTGCAGCAACACCAGCAACAGCAACGACAGCAGCGGCAGCAGCAATAGCAGCAACAGCAGCAACGACAGCACCAATCACAGCCAGCAACAGACGCAACATCAGCACCAGCACCAAGCAAGCATCCAGCAGCAGCAGCAAGAGCAGCAGCAGCAGCAGCAGCAGCAACAGCACTTGTTACCTCCAGTAAGATCGCAGTAGTGCGTCCTCGTCTCAACGCATGCACGCGCCACCGGCTCTCCATACAGCATATAAGGCCCCACAGTCGTCAGCAGCACCCGGCATCTGCAAACCACAAACCCTAAACCCTAAACCCTAAACCCTAACCGCTAGGGCTCATGCACTGCAGTGCCCCTCTGCACAAATCTCCCCGAAAGAGCGCAATCAGCATCTTTCTTCAATACAACCCCTCTTTAGGGTTTAGGGTTTAGGGTTTAGGGGTTAGGAGTTGTGTTGCTAACCTCTTGGTGAAGTCTAGGAGAGATTTATAGTCGTCTACATCAGCAACAGCTGTATGTATGTCTGCTTCATTGATTGCATATTTGACAGAAAGAGACTTCTTCAATTCTTGCAAACGAACAGCGCTGCGGCCACCGAAGATAAACTTCACTCCGCTGTCTTTACCATAGTTGTCGCAGAGATAGGAGGCGATAAGTCTGAAAGACAGCAGAAAAATAAAAATAATAAATTTATAAAATAAAAGAAAAAGAAGAGGAAGAAGGTGGGGGAGGAGCAGGAGAAGGACAAGAAGAAGAAAAGACATAAATAAATGAATACATATATATACATATATAGTTGTATATGAATTGCAACGCCTCTGTAACAGTTTAATATATTGCATGCAATCCATACACGTACACACACGCATCATAAGACCCTAGGTGTGTATGGAGGGTAAGAGAAGAAAGAAAGGTAGCTGCAGATGCAGCTAGCCATCAATAACACAATGGCTAGGCATGGCTGAAAGATTGAAAGTACAGAAATAGAAAAAAGAAAAAAGTGCTGCTCCCTCATGATTTAGCCGCGTCTATAATCATCCAAAGGTGTGTATGTACACCTGAACTCCTCCAATTAATGTCTGCTAATAGAGTTAAAGTAATGAAGCTCAACCACAGTTTATTTAAAGCCGTACTTCCCTACAAACCCTGTACTACCCAGAACGCCTAAGTGGAATTCGCGCTGTTCATCGACAGGCGGAGGGGCTGCCGCCTGTTTAGATGCCATTGGTGCGGAAGGAGGGAAAGAAGGGAATAATTAAGGAGTTTATTCTGTTATTTATGTAAAGATAATGGAATATTCTTTGAAAAACAAAAGAAAAGCAATGCAATTTGCAGTGCGGCAGAGCAGAGTCGTTCAACGTCGCGGGCAGTGTGTGCGTGGGAGCGGAGCAGAGGATATGCGTTCGTTGAGGGTGTAAAAGAGGAGAAAAAAGACATTCTTCTCCTTTATATTGTCTTATTGACTCAAATAAATCCAATAAACAACTTTATTCCAAACAAGAAAGCTTCCAAACGCTGTAAGTCATTGAATAATAAAAGCAGAACACCGCACACCTCCCTGTCGTGCAGAACACGCAAGCCGCTATCATATAGGCTGTACAGACACCTGAGAATATCGGGTAGTTTGTAAGGAAACATAATGAATATTCAAGTTATTAAGAAGATAAATCCACACAAATATTAATCAAAACAAAATATCTTCTCTACACCTCAGATCCATCTCCTCCGCTCTCCACTGCCAGTGCGTGTTCAATACACAACCCTTTGCAAATTCAACCACAAAAGTCATATCTCTGCTTTATTTTCAATTATTATTCTCCAAATACCATATATTCAAAGTGCCTATCTATTCTTTAACCCGTCGGGGGTTGCAGTTCACCTGAAACCCCATAGACAATAACAGCTCAGCCGCTATCCAGCAATTCCTGCTGTTCCACAGCCGTACTTATATTGTGTATTAAATATACAAACATAGATGTATATATACATATTTATGAATATTTATACATATAGATACACTTTATCGGTCTTTATTCTTGATAACACTGCCGTTGGCGTTCAGGTGGGTCATCAACATTGTATAAAGTGAATTTGCATAGACAGCTCCACTATTCACAGGCTCGATATTTGAGAACAGCCTTGGAATCAAACTTGCTGCTGAATCCTCATAGTGAAATATATATATATATGGCCGGCCACCGTTGAGGTGTATAGGGTGTACAGACAGTTGGGTGTCTGATGGCTGCTTAGAACCCAAGGAGATGTATGGTTTTAGTTGACAGGCTGAAACTGAGCTGTGGAGTGCTGGGTTGCGGGGGTGACTCTGCAAGATAGGGGAGAGGTCTCTCCTCATCCTTAGAGCCGCAAGATCCTTTTGAGCTCTGTTCAGGATGCTTAGAAACAAGAAGAGTAGTCAGCTGTTTTTGGAGTTATAACTGCACTGAGTACTTGAGTTTTCTTGCAATTCTCGTCGGCCCAAGGCAACGACAGTGCAGTCTTGGTACAGTTGTTAGTATAGTATGGTTAAGAAAGACAGCTGTGGGGTGAGGATAGCACACTGCACCTTTCTCTCTCAACCATTCGGTCCCATCAACTATAACGCCATTCCTCGTCGTTAGCTTTGAGCCGTCGCAACAGACTGCACAGCCCACTAGAGCCCATGTATTCCTTACCATACTGAGGCCTAAGGCAACCAACTGCTCTCCTGAGAGGAGCTGGAGAGGGATTGAGGCTGCTTCCCCTGGCGGACGCTCCTTCAATTGTCGCTGTCGAAGATTCAGTTTCCCCCTGGAGAAAAGGCTGAGACTTTGCTCAGTGGAGGGGAGGAGACCAACGAATGGGCCGCTCATTGCATTGAAGGATATCTCTTCAATTCATTCAATTAAAGCAACGCAAACAGTTCATAAAGAATACCGCCGCACGTGGCGGCAGAAGAGAATGATAAAAGTCAGGACAAAGGACAGTGATTGAATTGAATTCTTTCTTGTTCTATGTTGGTCCACTTTGGGCTTTAAAAATATGCGCCCAAAGAGTTAAAGTTGATATTAGCATCGTCTTGATTCGGTGGCGACGCACAACAACAGTGGCTGCTGCTAAAGACAGCGGTAACTTCTTTCCCTGAGTACATGCAGACTAAGGAGACTCTGCAACACGCGTTGTTAGGCATATCTTTGCGCAGATAGGCATGGGAGCAAACTGAGGCAGAAATAAGCAAAATAATAGAAGGGAAGCTGGCCATGCACCAGGAATAGCGGGCGTTGGTAAGCAGAGACCTCACGGAGAAATGTGGCTGTGTGTCCAGAATTCAGCGTAGAACTTTCGCTTAAGGAAAGGTAATAAGCAACACACTGGGCCGAGATGAGGTAGTTCGCAAGGGTGATCATATATATATAT
>NW_013549794.1:0-7500 GCF_000499425.1 Eimeria acervulina
ATATATATATATATATATATATATAAATATATATATATATATATATACATATATATATATATATATATACATATAAATTTACATATATATATATATATATATATATAAACGCCTGTATATATACATATAAAAATAAATATATACACAAATATACATTTATATTTATTAATATATTGATATATTTATTTAAATATTTATATATTGTCTGCTAACCTTCTTCGGGGGGTAGTCTGTAGGGGGCTAAGATTTGCTGCAGTGTATCCTCAGTAAAGAAAACAGCAAATATAGAGTTTCCAGCGTAGAATATTCTTTGTTTTGCTGCTGCTGCTGCTTCAAGCATGCGAGCATAGACAGAGAGCTGCTCATCAGCAGGGTTGTTGTGCTGCTGCAGCAGCAAATCGATATGCTGCTGCTGCAGCTGCTGCAGCAGCATCACAAATTTGCTAAGAGCACGACAGCATACAGTACTTCCTATGAATTTACCTCCAGTGGTCATACAGCTGCTGCAGCGCTGCAGCAGCAGCAGCATTTGCTGCTCTGTTGCAGCAATATAATGAATAGCCAGCTGTATAGACACCACATCAAATATTTCTTTTCTAATTATACCCCACACCCTCTCTGCATTTATATCTCCTGCATGATACTCAGGTCTTGTTAAAAGCTGACGAATTAAACCTTCTCTTCTTCTCTCGCGTACACGCTGACGGGCTTCGACTATTGAATCTCTCGAGAAATCTATACCTGCAGCAGCAGCAGCAGCAGCAGCAGCAGCAGCAGCAGCAGCAGCAGTTGGAGCAGTTGGTGTAGTTGCTGTGCTGGTAATAGGAGGAGTAGGAGGAGGAGCAGCAGCAGCAAAATAGCAGCAGCAGCAACAGCAGCAGTTCGTGCAGCAGCATAGAAGCAGCAGAAACACGAGCAGCAGCACATACAGCAGCAACAGAAGCTGCTGCTGCTGCAGCATTTGCTGCTGCAGCATTTGCTGCTGCAGCATTTGCTGCTGCAACTTCAGTAGGATTTAAGCATAAGTAATAACAATAGAAGCAGAGCAGCACCAGTAGCAGAAGCAGCAGCAGCAACAGCAAGAAGAAAATAAACAAACAAATAAAATAAACAAATAATAAACAAATACATAATTAAATAAATAATTAAATAATAGCTTTAACCTCAGCAAACTTAAACAAATCCAGTGTATATGCATATAAATATATATATAAATAAACTGCAAGGTAAGCACATCAATAAATAGATAAATAAACAGCAAATAAATAAATAAATAATTAATTAAATAATTAATTAATTAATTAATTGTTACCTAAGAGTCGCGAAGCTTGAACTTCAGCAAACTTAAACAAATCTTGACCATGTCCGCATGCTAAATCTAAGACGCGCGCACCTCTTTTAACCTCCATCCTTATCAGCACTCTCTTCACCTGAAGATAATAATTAATATGTTTTTATATTTTTTAATCAATGTTGTTTATATAATGCTCGTTTATGTTGTTTATTTATTTGTATTAGTTAAAGTTAATAATAGAGAATAGTTATATACATATACACATATATATATATATATATAAACACATAGGTGTATATATACATATATATATAAACATATAGATATATATATATATATACATATATATATATATGTATATATATATATATATCTATATATATGTTTATATATATATATGCATGTATATACGCGTGTTTATATATATATATATATATATATATGTTTATATATATATGTTTGTATATATATACATATCTATATATATGTATATATTTGTATATATTAATTGCTGTTTGTTAATAAAAATAATTAAAATGTAACAGCGTTGGTATATTTAAACAAAATAAATAAATGAGGGGTTTAAACAAACAATTAAAAACAAAGACGAAAAAATTATATTTATTAACATCATTAAAATAAAATAAAATAAATTAATTAAATATAATTAATATAATAATATAAACAAAAACATTTATTAATTTATCATAAATATTACTACGTATATACATTTACATTTATATATTTATATATATATTTATATTTATATTTATATTTATTTATTTATATTTATTTATTTATATTTATACTTATATTTATATTATTATATAGTATAGACAATATTACAATAAACAACAAAAGAAAACATTTAAATACAATTTATACCGCATGAAATTCTGTTGCTGCTGCTGCTGCTGCTGCTGCTGCTGCTGCTGCTGCTGCTGAATGCATGCAGGGTGTACGTACACCGGAGCTGCAGTTACCTGATTGTTGTAGAGTCGAAGTGCAGCAATTGGCGACTCTGCAGCAGCAAGCACTTTTCTATTTTCATAAAATGTTTGTACAGATTGCTGCGCATCCCCTAGAACCCCTGGGTAATATAAAGAAGCTGCTGCTGCTGCTGCTGCTGCTCCTGCTGCTGCTGCTGCTGCTGCTTCTTCAACTGGCTCTGCTACAGCCACACGCAGGTTGTAGAGAAAAAGAGAGACGAGGGCCTTGAAGGCAGAAGGTTGCTGCAGCAGCAGCGGGTGGTGTTGCTGCTGCTGCTGCAGCAATTGCTTCTGCTGCTGCAGCAGCAAACATCTTGCAGGTGCATGCAGGCGTACATATAAACTGCGCGATTCATCGCTTAAGTCAGCATCTGCTCCAACCCCGCTGCTGCTTGCTGCTGCTGTTCGCTGCAGCTGCTGCAGCAGCAACTCTGGATGTGCTGCTGTGTCTCCTTCCTCAGCCTCTCGCCGCAGCTCTAACACCCACTCAGGCAGCACCAAATCCTGCTGCTGCTGCTGCTGCTGCTGCTGCTGCTGCTGCTGCTGCGGCGGCAGGACAGGGGAGAAAACCCAGCAGTCGCAGCGCACAACTTTCCTCGTAGTCACGCGTACTGTTGCTGCTGCTGCTGCTGCTGCTGCTTCTGCTGCTGCTGGCGTTGCTGCTGCTGCTGCTGCTGCTGCTGCTGCAGGCCCCCCCACGAAGCCGAACCGCTGCAGGTCCTTAACAAGTTCAATAGGCATCCTCTCTCCCCCCGTACTGCTGCTGCTGCTGCTGCTGCTGCTGCTGCTGGCATTTCTGCTGCTGCTGCCTGCGTCCCCGTTGCTGCTGCTGCTGCTGCTGCTGCTGCTGCTGCTGCTGCTGATTGGTGTAAGTGAATATGAATTTGAAGAGAAGACAGATATTTGTAGGTGACGGGAGGCTTTAGGACGGTAAATTAATCTACGCCCCAGCAGCACTTGCTGCGATACCCGCACCACCTGCTGCTGCTGCTGCTGCTGCTGCTGCTGCTGCTCCTGCTGCTGCTCCTGGTGCTGCTGCTGCTCTTGGGAGTCAGCGAGGGTGTAGATGAGGACTCGCGAGTCTGAGTTGCTTTCAGCTGCATCTATATTTTCTTCTAAATCAAGCATGTGGCTGCTGTCTTCTGCTGCTGCTGCTGCAGCAGCAGCAGCAGCAGCAGCACCCTGTTCGTCGAGAGTATCTACGATTTGATAAGTAGAGGGTAGCTGCTTGGCTTTATATATTGTGCGACATGCGCCTAGTATTTGCTGCAGCAGGTGTTGTATTTGCTGCTGCTGCTGCTGCTGCGGCAGTGCTTCTATAAACAGCAGCTGCGAAGCATCTTGCTGCTGCAGCAAAGAGTGTACACCAACAGGAAGAGAGACAGGCCGACGATTGTAGCGGCCCTCAAGGGCCCCTGTACTCCCCACAACTATCAACTCCTCGCTGCTGCTGCTGCTGCTGCTGCTGCTGCTGCTGCAGCACTCGAATATGAAAGCAGCAACTTCATCTTCTAAGAGGCCTTCATCACAGCCAAGAGACACGAGAGGCAGCAACCGACCACTGAGGGCCCCTGCAGCACTTAGCAGCTCAGGAGACACCCGAGAGCGCTTCTCAGCTCTAGCTGCTGTTGCTGCTGCTGCTGCTGCTGCTGTTGCTGCTGCTGTTATGGATGATGATGATGCTGAGGTTGACGCTGCTGCTGCTGCTGCTGCTGCTGCTGCTTTTGCACGGGCTATGGCCTTCGCACGCCCTCGTAGAGGCGGCTGTTGCTGCGGAGCCGGTGGATCTTTAGCTGCTGCTGCTGCCGCTGCTGCTTCTGCTGCTGCTGCTGTTGTTGTTGCTGCTGCTGTTGTTGCTGCTGCTTCGCCTGCTGCTGCAGCAGGAGAGTCGAAGAAGGAGTCCTCTCCCTGGCCTGCTGAATGCTTCATCGTTAAGGAAGCCAACACCCCATTTGTGTATTGCTGCTGCTGCTGCTGCTGCTGCTGCTGCTGCTGCTGCTGCTGTTGCGAATGCTGCTGTTTGTATGCTGGGATTGTTAATGACGATGCTGCTGCCGTTGTTGCTGCTACTGATGCTGCTGCTGTTGCTGCTGTTGCTCCCACTGCTGCTGCTGTCGTTAGTACCTATTGCTGCTGTTTCTGCTGCTGCTGCTGCTGTTCCTGTTGCTGCTGCTGCTGCTGCTGCTGCTGCTGCTGCTGCAGTGCTCATAAGGAACTCCTTCGGAAGCAGTTGTTACTAAGTTGTTGGGTTAGATCAACCAAAGCCCTAAACCCTAAACCCTAGCGAAACCCTAAACCCTAAACCCTAGCAAAACCCTAAACCCTAAACCCTAAACCCTAAACCCTAAACCCTAAACCCTAAAGGTGGTGGGGGTAAATGGAGCATCAGGCTAAGGATAAATTTATTTAAATAAAAAATATTAAATTTATTTCTTCTTAATAAATATAACTCTGAAGTAAAACAAACACAGCAAACAAAATCAAAGTGCTTCTCTAAGGGGCCCCTCTGGGGGCCCCTAGGGTTTAGGGTTTAGGGTTTAGGGTTTAGGCGGAGACAGCAGCATCAATAAACTTTTTTTAAATATATACTATTTGTGTCTTTAATATTTTATGCTTTATTCTTAATCTTCTTTAACTGCTGCAGCTGCTGCTGCTGCTGCAGCAGCTGCTGCTGCTGCTGCTGTTAGGTGTCTCTTCGGCTCTTGGGGGCCCTAAGGAGCCGGGGGCCCCCCAGCACACTGCAGGCTCTCCTTAGCTGCTGCTGCTGCTGCTGCTGCTGCGAGCTTGAACATCTTCAGCTGCTGCCCTAGGGAAAGCCTTAACAGCGGCAGAAGCAGCTGCAGCAGCAGCAACTGCTGCTGCTGCTGCTACTGCTGCTACGGCCTCCTGTTAGCTCTAGCAGCAGCAGAGGCCGCGGCAGCCGCAGCAGCAACAGCAACAGCAGCAGCAACAGCAGCAGCAACAGCAGCAGCAGCAGCAGCAGCAGGAAGGATGGCTGTAAGGGAACATTTTTATTTAGTGCTGCACGGTCTTTGGAGTCTGATTAAAGGGCGTCAACCGCTGCTGCTGCCCTCAGCAGCAGCAGCAGCAGCAGCAGCAGCAGCTGGTGGTGGTGGTGGGGGTAATGCTGTTGTTGCTGCTGCTGGAGTGCTGACGCCGCAGCAGTTTGCTGCAGCAAAGCAGCAGCAGCAGCACCGCGCAACAGCAAAAGGAGTAACATCAGCAGCAGCAGCAGCAGCAGCAGCAGCAGCAGCAGCAGATGTTGCTGCTGCGCAAAGGAGAGAGGCCTTCCTTGGGGGCCCCTTAATGCCGTACGATTTCAACTGCATTTCTGCTGTCAGAGCCTCAAGGGCTCTCCGTGCTGCAGTGCGCCAAGGCCTCCACCTGCAGCAGCAGCAGCAGCAGCAGCAGCAGCAGCAGCAGCAGGAGTATCTGCAGTATCTGCTGGAGAGGGTATTGGAGCTGCAGCAGCGAGTTCAATATTGCTGCTGCATCAAACCCTCTTTCATTACTTTACGCTTTGCCTTGAGGCCCCTACAAAACGTGCATGATTCCCTTGCTGCTCTGCTGCAGCAGCAGCAACAGCAGCAGCAGCAGCAACAGCAGCAGCAGCAGCAGCAGCAGCAGCAGCAGGGGAAAGGAACAGCAGCAGCAGCAACAGCAGCAACTGCTGCTGCTGCTGCTGCTTGTCGAGGTCTAACTGCAGCAGAACAGCGCGCAGTTGACCGCAGCAGCGAAGTATTCCGCAGCCGCGTTGCGAAGGCGACAGCAGCACAGTAAACCCTAAACCCTAAACCCTAAACCCTAAACCCTAAAGCCTCTTAACTCGCATGCACGAGGGTTTGTCTCTCACTTCCTCTGGCGACTCTCCCAGGGTTTAGTAGGGTTTATTAGGGTTTACTAGGGTTTACTAGGGTTTATGAGGGTTTATTAGGGTTTATGAGGGTTTATTAGGGTTTATTAGGGTTTATGAGGGTTTATTATACTTCTCTATTGTTTGCAACAATTGCTTGCGCTCGCCGTTGTGTCGGCTTTATGGTTTATGATTTGTGGTTTAGTGTTTAGGGTTTATTGTTTAGGGTTCAGGGTTTAGGGTTTAGGGTTTAGGGTTTAGGGTTTAGGGTTTGTGTGTATATAGGAGTCTATTAGTGCCTGTGGACTATCTCGAGGGCCCCGGAGGCGCTGCTTTGCTGAGGTTATATAAAACAACAAAAAAGGGTTTACAGATAGCTCTTACAAACCAGAACTATGAAGTTGTCTTGGCTTTGCTACAAACCCTAAACCCTAAACCCTCGTCGCAAACCCTAAACCCTAAGCCCTCTTCGCAAACCCTAAACCCTAAACCCTCGTCGCAAACCCTAAACCCTAAATTCGATTTGCGTGAGAGTCTCACGGCGAAGTGGATACAGCTTCGTAATGAAGCATATAAACAGCAGGAAGAGTATCTGCTGCAGCAGCTGCTGCTGCTGCTGCAGCAGCGGCAGCAAATAGCAAGCCGCTGTGGCTACAGCTGCTGGGCGGAGATGCGTCTCAGGAGACAGACAGCTGAAGGAGACAGCTGGAGAGACGTTGCTCTGCTGCTGCGCTCAATAGGAAATGCAGCAGCAAAGCAAGCACCGCCGCAGCTCCTAAAGGCCCTCAAGCAGCAGCAGCAGCAGCAGCAGCAGCAGCAAGGAGGGCGTCTCACTGTGGATCAGTGGCTTGCAGCGGCAATGCAGGTATTAGGGTTTACAGGGTTTATTAGGGTTTACAGGGTTTATTAGGGTTTACGAGGGTTTATTAGGGTTTATGAGGGTTTATTAGGGTTTATGAGGGTTTATTAGGGTTTACTGCTGTATGTTATTAAGGTAGTTTCTCAGTCTGTTTGCTATGGTTTAGGGTTTAGGGCTTAGGGTTTAGGGTTTAGGGTTTAGGGTTTGTGCGCAGGCGTACGGGAGGGGTTTGAGGGACCTGGAGGCTGCTTCGTGGTTTACAGAGTCTGCTGCAGTGTCTCTGCTGCCGCAGCAGCTTGCTGCTGCGCTGCAGCTGCATTTAGAGCCTCTTGTTGAGAGGCCCTGGCGAGGGTTTGGAAGGCAAGCAAAACCTAAACCCTAAACCCTAAACCCTAAACCCTAAACCCTTCCCCTACGCAAGGTGTAGGCGCGGTTCAGCGGCTTTCTTAAGACTATGCACGACGATGTGTTTCGCTGTCACGGTTTACGAATTAGGGTTTAGGGT
>NW_013549794.1:8807-26163 GCF_000499425.1 Eimeria acervulina
TGCTGCTGTTGCTGTTGCTGCTGCTGCTTGTTTTGCATTTGCAGATGTATTTTTCAAGGGAGCGGCCGCTGGACTTTGACGAGACATTCGCCCTACTAGCAGAGTTAGACACATCAACTAGCTAGCTAGGTAGCTAGCTAGCTAGCTAGCTACCTAGCTAGCTAGCTAGCTACCTAGCTAGCTAGCTAGCCACATAGGCACATGCTAGTCAGCTAGCCTAGCTAGCTAGCTAGTTAGCCGCATTAGTTAGCCAGTTAGCTAGCTAGCCACATCGAATAGCTAGCTAGTTAGCTAACCACACCAACTAGCTAGCGAGCCAACTAGCTAACTAGCTAACTAGCTAGCTAGCTGATGGGTGAAGGGGGTTTGTTTGTTTGTCTTTAGGCATATATTTAGACGTCCTGAGTTTCTTCGTGCGGTGTCTGCACATCGCAACACCAAACGACAGCTCAACCCAGCGCATGCAGCGTAAAGCCCCACAACCCCACACATGCAGCAGCAGCAGCAGCAGCAGCTGCTGCTGCTGCTGCTGCTCCTCCTCCTCCTCCTCCTCCACCTGATGCACATGCAGCAATTGCATCAGAAGCAGCTGCAACAATAATAGCTGCAGCAATAGCAGCAGCAGCAATAGCAACAGGACCAGCGGCAGCAGCAGCAGCAGCAGCAGCATCCTCTGCTGCAGCAGGTGCATCAGCAGCAGCAGCAGCAGCATCAGGAGGATGAGAAGCAGCAGTTTGTGTTGTTAGTTTGTTTGTTTGTTTAGGAGTTTGGGCTTAGACTTGTTCGAACTGCTGCACCCGAATAGCCCTCTTCTTGCTGCTGCTGTTGACTTTGCTGTGCATACACTGGACGCAAAAACAGCAAACACCAACACCCTCAAACAAACCATCAAGGCAGCAATAGAAGAGTATAAGCACCTGCTGCTGCTGCTGCTGCTGCTGTTGCTGCTGCTGCTGCTGTTTGTGCTGCTGCTGTTGCTGCTGCTGCTGCTGCTGCTTGTGCTGCTGTTTCTGCTGTTGCTGCTGTTGCCGATGAAAATGCCTTTTCTGCTGCTGCTGCTGCTGCTTCTGCTGCTGCTGCTCCTGCTGCTGCTGCTTCTGCTGCTGCTGCTGCTGCTTCTGCTGCTGCTGCTGCCGCTGCTGCTGCAGGTGTTACCGTACTGTTTTGTTTGTTTATTTGTTTCTCTGTCTTTATCTGTGTTTATTTATCATTGGGGTTTGTTTGTTTATTATTTGTTTATCTTCTTATTTTTTATTATTTTTCTGTTCTTTGATTATTCTTTATGTAATATTTATTTATTTATTTATTTATTTATTTATTTATTTATTTATTTATCTGTTTACTTATTTATTTATCTAACATTTATTTATTTATTTACTTGTCTCTTTCATTGCTTCAATATAAATAAAATAAATTAATATTAATTTAATTTAAATTAATTTAAAGTTAATTATTTAACTTTGCTGCATTTGGGGTGTATATGCAGCGTCGCTCCCTACACTTTAGGCGCCTCCTTCCCTGTCTTTTCGCTGCATTACCTTCGCAACATAGAAGGGTCTGCAATTAAACCCTAAACCCTAAACCCTAAACCCTAAACCCTAAACAGCCCTGTAATACAAAACCCCAGATGCTGAGGAGATTCTGTCGTCTGTTTGAGGGTTTAGGGTTTATTAATAAGGGTCATTAATAAAGTGCATGATTAGGGTTTATGTAAGGGTTGATATTAGGGTTTAGGGTTTAGGGTTTAGGGTTTAGGGTTTAGGGTTTACTGGGGTGTATGGGGTGTTTCTTCAGGGCGTATTCTGGTGGTTTAGTTTGTTACGTCCTAGCAGAGATGAGGGCTTTGAGGGTTTTGCAGCAGATGGAGGGCCGCAGCAGCAAGCAGCAGCAGCTGCAGCAGCAGCAGCAACAACCTGCTGCTGCTGCTGCTGCTGCTGCATGTCGCTCAAGTGTCTTCTCGCTGCACCCTAAGATGCCGCTGCAGCCTCTCATAGGTACTCAAGCTGGCGCTGAAGCTGCAGCAGCACTCGTTGCTGCTTATTGCTCCCCTAAAGATATTAGGGTTTAGGGTTTAGGGTTTAGGGTTTAGGGTTTAAGGGATGAGTTTATTTGTGTGGACACATACAACTCCTTTCTTTTTTAATGCTGCAAAATAAAAAACAAAAAAGAAAAACAACAGAGGCACTTGTCTTCGTGCTGCTGCTGCTGCTACAGCTGCTGCTGCAGTTGCTGCTCCTGCCGCTGCTTCTGCTGTTGCTACTGCTGCTGCTACTGCTGCTGCTGCTGCTGATCCTCGTATCGATGTCTTTGCTGCTCTCCTTACTGCTGTTGCTGCTGCTTTTGCTTTTGCTGCAGCTGTTGTTGCTGCTGTTGCTGCATGCACGCAAGTTCTTTGTTGAGAAGGTTATATTTATATTTATATTTATATTTGTATATTTATGTTTATAATTATTTTTCTTGTATTTGCATGCAAGTTGTTTGATATCGATTAAATACACTCGGCGTTGATGCATGCAACCAATTGGGGCTGCAGCAAATTCTTATTCATGCATCTAATGCATGCATGCATGCAGCAAATTCTTATAAATATATGCATTAAATTCTTATGCATGCATGCATGCACGCATGCACGGTGCTGCTAGTTGTTATGCATGCATGCATGCATGCATGCATGCATTAAATGCATTAAATGCTGCTGATTATTCTTACTAATGCATGCATGCGTTTAATGCCTGCCGATAGATGCGACTATGGTTGCATAAAGACAAATAAAAGCATGCATGCATGCTTGCATGCAATAAATGTATAATATATATAAAATGTATATAAAGATATATTGCATGCATGCATGCATGCATGCATGCATGCGACATATATTGTAGCAGGAGGTGCAGCAAAGGGATTAGAAAGAAGTTGTTGTTTATTTTCTTTGTCTTTTTTTGCTTTTTATCTTCATACTTTGTGCATTGTTTCTTTGTCTATTCATTATAATATATTTATTATGCATTTAATTTATTATAATGATGACTTCGTATTATTTTTATTGTCGGTTTATTTGTCTATTTTTTGTTTTTATTTTATTTGTTTGTGCACTTCATTTAAAATATTTTTTCTGCTTTATTTCAGTTGTTTATTTGCATTTCTTTGTTTTTTATTGCTGTTTTTTTTGTTTATTTTAATTTATTTTATATATTTAAAGTTTATAGAAGCAAAGGAACAAACAATAAACGCAAATTCAAGATAAAACATTTCTTTATCTATATATCATTATTATTTATTTATTATTTATTTATTTATTATTATTTTTATTATTATTTCTGTCCTCCCTTACTTCAGGTGTATGTGCAGTGGGGCTGTTGTCTTTGCAGTGGTGTTTTGATATATTTAATTTATAATAATAATTAAAAGTTAAATAAATCTATGTTTGATTGTTTGTTTTATATTTTATATAATGCATGCGTAGAGTAAATAGACAAAGAGGTAATATATACAATATAGAATGGAGGCCCTGGATGCGCTGAAGAGAGCTGTTGTTATTAAAACAACGCATAAATATATTCTTTTATTATTTAAAACAAAATAAATTAATTAATTTATTAGTTTAAACAAATAACAAAGATTTGCTTCAACTGGTAGTCGTGTAGCGGGGAGATGAGGGGTGGGGTGTATAGGCAGCTTTTTGTATGCGAGGGTAAAACGAAGAAAAAAGCAAAAAAAGTAGAAAAAGACAAAGAAATACTTTAAAATATTTATTTTAAAATAAAATAAAATAAAATAATATTTAATATAATGCAAACAAAACCTATTAATGCAGATTCTACTGTCTCTGTCTCTACCATACCGTTCTTGGGGCTGGGGAGGTGTAGGGGTGCTCTCTTCTTTTAATTTGTTTCTTCTTCTTTGTGTTTATTATTTCTTTCTTTGTTTTCTTCAATTGTAGCAATTAAAATATTAATTTCTTTCTTTAAATCTACGCTTAATAAAAGCCAAACAGCTGCAGATAAGCTGTACGTACACCCCACCAACAGCTACTGCACCATCAAGAATTTGTCTTTCTTCTTCTTTTACATTCTCTAGAAATAAATCTTTTAAAATCGAAATATTATATTTTAATTGTTTATTATTTTTATTTTTTATCTTTATTGTGCTGTTCTCCACCTCTTCTTCTGCTTCTCTTCAAGCCAATGCGGGCGCTGCAAACTCTTTCTTTTTTCTTCTTTGTCTCTTTATATTTGTTCTTCGTGTATAGAAATATATAATACTTCTCTATTTATTTATGCATATATCTTAATTTATATTTAAATATATTTATATATATTTATATATTAAATATATACTGCAGCAGCTCCTTCTCTGTATGTTTATTTCTGTTTTTAATTATTTGTTGGTGGGGTGTACCTTTGCTCTCTTCTTGTATTTATATTTATTTTGTTTTATTTTTTTTCTTTTAAAGTAAATAAATATATATTTCTTTGTTTTCTTTCTTCTTATCAGGTGTAAGATTTAATAGAACCCCCTTTAAACACCTTTATTTATCTTTTTTTTTAGGCTTTTTTATCTACGATGACTGGCATAGCTAATACTTCTTCAACTCTTCCTCAGGGGCCCCCCGCTCCCACCGCCTCTGCCTCTGCTAAGCAGGTAATAGAAAAGAGAATAGAAGAAAATATTAATAAAACAATTAAACAATTAAATATATATATATATATGTATATAAATGCATTATATATAAATGCACCAAGAGAATTAAAGAAATGTTATGTATAAGGAGAGCAAACAGATGCAAGCAACAAAAGAAATACAAGAAGATTATAGAAATAAATAAATCAACATGTATTATTTGTTTAATTATTAATTTAATAAATAAATAAAATATAAAACAGAGAAAGAAGAAGCCCTCATAAGGAGAAGAAAATTATTTTCTCGTTGTGTGTTCTGCTGTTTTGTCTGTAATTTTAAGTATTAAACACCGCACATATAATAATAATAACAATTATATTATTTTTATTATTATTATTATTTATTATTATTATTATTTATGATGAATTTTATTATTAAGTGAAGGCGAGTAGTTTTGTTTGTGTGTACGTATATACGTTGCGTATAGTTATATATAAATATATACATACATACGTACATTCATATATATATCTTTCTACATATAAATAAATATATATTTATATTTATATTTTTATTGATTATTTTATTTATTTATTTAATTGTTTTTGTTTGTTTGTTTGTTGCAGCTGGAGCGGCGTTCATTTACCCCGCTTCTTCCTTCTGTATTTTCATCGAGTTGCGTGAAGACAGTGCGAGTAGAAGGAGAGAGTCTTTTAAATAAACAAGACAAAGAAATGAATGCTCCTTTTGCTGTATCGGCAGAGGACGCAAGCATTCTTCGTAGTCTGTTCCCTCATACAATAGATACTCCTTTTGTGCAGGTTGTACCTGCACGTACACCTGAAGAAGGGGCATTAAATAATAATAATAAACCTTTAAATGTAGGAGTTGTGCTCAGTGGAGGTCAAGCAGCTGGAGGGCATAATGTTATCTGCGGTGTCTTCGATTTCATCAATCGTGTACACCCGAAGTCTGTCTTATACGGCTTCTTAGGAGGCCCTCATGGTGTATACACAGGAGAATATAAAGTTCTAACAAAAGATATTATTGATAAATATAGAAATATGGGTGGATTCGATATGATTAAAAGCGGGAGACATAAAATTGAAGCAGATGCACAAAAGCAAGCTTCACTTGAGGTTAGTTACCTTATCACCAACCTAACTAACAATACTTTGTTTGTCTTATTGTGTGTTTGTCCGTGTATAATCAATTCATTATATTATATTATATTTCTCTTTCCTTTACATATATATATATATATATTTTATCTTATTCGCATACACCCGCTTAGTATTTTCGGGTGTCTGTATCTGAATTACATTATATTATTGTTTGTTTGTGTGTGTATATAAAGAGCTGAATAATATATATATATTTTCTTTTTGTGTATATATTTATATACTATATATACAGGTTTGCAAGAAGCTGCAGCTGGACGGACTTGTCGTTATAGGAGGAGATGACTCGAACACGAATGCAGCAATTCTAGCAGAATATTTTCAAGCATATGGAAGCACCACCCGCGTTATCGGCTGCCCTAAGACAATAGACGGGGACTTGAAGAATTATTTTGTCGAAATATCCTTCGGTTTTGATACGGCCTGTCGCTCTTACTCCTGCTCTATCGGCAACCTTATGATGCAAACCCTCACAAATCGTGCGTCTAGGGTGTACACGGAGGTTTATATCCCTACAATAAAATAAAATAACATAAAATAACATAAAAATAAAATAAAATAATGCTGTGACGGTGATTACTGTGATATACCTTTTATATAAATACTCACGCGGTGTATGTTCTTCTTCTCTTCTCTAATTAATGCTCTGGAGTCGAGGGTTCTAGCTGTAGGAACAACAACAAAGACGAAGAGAAAGAAGCTGCATGTACACCGGAATAAATGCAATATACCCCTTAGGCCAGTTGTACTGCATGCGAAATAAAAGAACAGAAGACGAAATATATTAAATGTCTTCTTCTGTGCTTTGCTTATCATCTGCTGTCTGTTGTTTCTTGCTTCAACGAAAGAAGTAGAGCTGATTGAATTTATA
The DNA here is from genome assembly GCF_000499425.1 of Eimeria acervulina. Taxonomy (NCBI): domain Eukaryota; phylum Apicomplexa; class Conoidasida; order Eucoccidiorida; family Eimeriidae; genus Eimeria; species Eimeria acervulina. The sequence continues at coordinate 15,480 of NW_013549794.1, forward strand.
TTCTGGCTTGCTCTATTTAGGTTCTTACGTTGTTTGTCTTTGTTTAAATTCTATTTTTCAGGAAATGTCTACCAGTTCATCAGGCTGATGGGACGAAGCGCTTCTCTGCTTACGTTAGAATGTGCATTGCGATCCCACCCTAATATGACATTCGTCGGAGAAGAAGTTCAGGCGAAGAAACAATCACTAAAACAACTCGTTGCAATGACTGCTGATTTAGTAGAAGCGCGCGCTAAACTAGGAAAGCTGTACGGCGTCATTCTGCTTCCTGAGGGTCTTATTGAATTTATCCCGGAGGTAGGTGAATGTGTAGAAAAAGAAAGTGTTTCTGAAGGAAATTCATGCATTTCTGATCATTATATGCATTTTAAAATCATTTTAATGAAATAATCGACAATTTTATTCCTAATTAATATCAAGTTTCCCTCGGTTTCCCTACCGTTCAAGTCGCGGTCAGCCCGTTCATGTTTCGGGTGTATGTACAGGTCGGAGTTCTAATCCAAGAAATTAATAACATCGTCGCAGCTGGAGAATTTGACAGAGCAAAATTAACTCCTGCAAGTCGTGAAGTCCTCGACATGCTGCCTTCACACACTCAGCAGCAGCTTCTTCTCGACAGAGACCCGCACGGAAATGTGCAGGTAAAAATATATTTCTTTTATTTTACTTTGAAATAAAAGCAGAGCGTTATATAACTTAATAAGATTCAATGCAGTATAATTAGACGTATTCTGTCGTCATATAGCAGCACAAAGAAATAATATTATTTGTCTCAACATGATGGACTGCAGTGCAATAAGATGTAATATAATATACCCTAGCAAAATGCATTATAAGGTAATATATTTTTTTATTATTTAATGTGATGTCAGATCTTATTTATTCTTATGTATGGGTATACCGATATTCTTCTTTTCGTGTTGTTTCATTGGCTGTATGATATTAGATGTTTGTATATTTTATTAATCTACTTCTCACTGCATTACCTTGCATGCATCATATACCCTTATTTACCTTATTATTTACCTTCTTATTTACCTTATTATTTATCTTATTTTAATTGTACTGTTGTTCGTTCTTAGGTAGCTTTGATTCATACAGAGCAGCTGCTGCTGGAACTCACAACCGAAGAACTACGACGCCGCGGCTTTAAGCATCCTTTCAACGGGCGCTGCACATATCTAGGGTTTGTCTTGTGTCTCTTCTAGTTGTTTAATAACTACTTTTTAATTACTATTAATGCTATTATTTATAGTAATTATTATTAGTATTAGTATTATTTAGCATATGGATAGCACAGGAGCAGTACAGCGCACGATTACGATTTAGTTTTCAGGTGTACGTACACCTCAAAACTGATTGTGTACCTGTATGTATGTGGTAATTGATATTTTTAATTAAATATATTTTTCTGCTGTCTGCAGATATGAAGGGCGCAGCGGCTTCCCCAGCGACTTCGATGCGACATATTGCTACGCCTTAGGCAATGTAGCAGGGGCTTTGATTCAGAATAATGTACGACCAGCTGCATGCTGCTGCTTTGTTTGTTTTGTTTAGTTGAATCTATGCAGCATTTGTGCTGCTTGGCTCGCTGAGGTGTCTGTACAGCTGCGCAGAGAGAGAGCAGCAAGTGTTTATTTAGATTGCATTAGGAAGTTGTTTCTGTTGTTTGCTGTATATATTCCTCTCTACCATGAGATGTACTGTTGCTGCTGCTGTTGCTGCTGCTGCTGCCTGTCTCATCTGCTGCCCTCTGCTGTCTCCGGTGCTCCTGTCTGTCCCTGCTGCTGCTTTAATCTGCTGCTGCTTTAATCTGCTGCTGCTTGTGTTTGTTAGGTGACGAGCTGCATGGCTGTACTGAAGGGTATGAGCTGCAGCACCGACGTAAAGAGTTGGCTTCCTGCAGGCATTCCTTTGACTCGGATGATGAATTTAGAAAATCGCAAAGGCAAAGCAAACGTCCCCGTCATCAAAAAATTCTTAGTAGATATCGATAAGCCTCTCTTCAAAGCATTTGAACAAGTAATTACTACTACTAATCCTAATCCTAATGCTGCTGCTGCTGCTGCTGCTAATGGGGTTGCTGCTGGTGCTGTTGCTGCTGCTGCCAGTGTAGATGTTGCTGCTAGTGCTGAAGTTGTTGCTGCTGTATCTCTCTCGCTTTCTCTCTTTCTCTCTCTCTGTGAATATATAAATATATATATATATATATTGATATGATTTATTTATATATTTTTGTTTTATCTTCTTAGGTTCGCGAGGCGTGGAAGCTGTTAGATTTATACTTAGTGCCTGGGCCCATGCAGTTAAACACCAGCAGCTTAGAGATGCCCTATACATTGACAGGACCCCCTGCAATAGAGAAGCTGCTGCCAGCAGCAGCAGCAGCAGCACTTAAAGACCCCACACAGCTGCAGAAGGGACACCGCCTTTACTTCGATTTGCTGCAGCAACTGCAGTCGCCCCTGCAGCAGCAGAGGGAAGCTGCTGCTGTTGAGGTGCCGCAGCAGCTGCAGCAGCAAGGAGTAGTGCTGCAGCCAGGCAACTTGGTGGACCTGTTGCAGCAGCAGCAGCAGCAGCAGCAGCTGAAGCAGATCTTCCCTAAGACAGCAAATGCACAAGCAGGTCTTTATACTTTTGCAGCAGCAACTAGCGAAGCAAAGAAGGTTGGTCTTGTGTTAGTAGGCGATGCAACCCCAGGGATGACGAACGTTGTTATCGGCATTGTTGAGAAGTAAGCAAATAATTATATTTCAAGTCTTCTTCTTTCTTTTGTCTTTCTTATTCCTACAGTCGTCATCATCTATTAAACTAACTGTAGTTGCAGCTGCCCAAATACAATCTACATTTCATTCAATGGATGTATCATATATTTTATATATATATATGTTTGTATGTGCATATATTTGATACATATATATATATGTATATATATATATATATATATATGTTTGTATGTGCATATATGTGATATATATATATACATGTATATATTTGAATGTGCATATATTTGATATATACATAATATGTATATGTATATTTGATACGTATGTATATATATATATATATATATATTTATGTGCGACATATAAGCATTTAAATATACATATATATATAAATATATATAAATATATATATATATATATATTTGGTTGTAGAGGCATGTTTCTCTGGCTGCAAGCACCTTTATTTGTACGAATAATTTATTTGTTTTGTTTGGTTGTCAGAGTGCGTGGAGCTGGAGGCGAAGTGTTTGGCGTATTGAACGGAAAAGACTTTGAAAATTTGAATATATGCGAAGCAGACATAAAACGACAAAAAAATCAAAGTGCGCTGCCGCTGCTGGGGAGGACAGTCTCAGAGGAGCATCAGCTCATAGCACCTGTAAGCAAATAATAATAACAATTAATTAATTAATTTATTTATTTATTTATTTATTAATTTTATTGTATAATACAATTAATGTGCCGGATCTGTTGTTTTATGCTGCGTTGATGCATGAATTAGACTAAGGGCGTTGTTTTATTTTTATGCTGTTTTTTTTATTTTTGTTGAGTTGGTAGAGGAGGAGGTTCTTCTATTTAAAAAAAATTTGTTTATTTGTTTTGGAGGTAGTGCTGATCTCTATGTCTTGTTTTATATTTTATTTTACTGTTTTTTTTCTATATTCACCTTTGCTGTGTCTTCACTCTGCATGCATTTGTTTATTTATTCTTTTGTATATTATCTTTCTTTCTCATGCATGCATGCATATATATATTTCTCTATTATCTTTATTTGCATATATTAGTCTATTTATGTATATTTGTTTGTTTCTATTGATGCACCTTCTATTTATTGTGTTGTTGACTGAAATGTTTACTGTATATATTTTGTGTTTGTTTGCATGTATGCATGCATGCATTTGCTTTGCTTCAGGGAGGTCTGCTTAGCAGCAACACGCGCGGCTTAGATATATTAGTTGTGATAGGGGGTAGCTTGGCTGGAAGCGCAGCACTAGCAGAAGAATTATCAAAGAGAGGAGAGCATATAGTTGTTTTAAATGTCTGCGGCGCCAGCGACTTCTGCATGCAAGACCCTTCATCGTTTATGCAGCAGCTGCAGCAGCAGCTCTCTTCTTCTTCTCTTACATTCAGCGCAAACCAAAACACTGCATGCAGCACAGCTCGTGCATGCATTACAGATGCCTCAGGAGCAGCAGCACTCGGCTTCGACACGCAAACAAAAGCAGCAGCAGAACTCGTTGGTGAGGAGCCCTACGCTTTATTATTATTATTATTATTATTATTTTCTATTTTTATTTATTTATTTATTTATTTTTGTTATTTATTATTTATTATTACTAGGGTTTATTATATCGTACTATTGTTATTACTGTTAGCGTTTATTATTATTTATTTATTATCATTCAAATTGTTCTTATTGTTATTTTATTATTCTTTATGATTATTAATTATTGTTATTTATTACTATTAATTATTATTATTATTTATTATTTATTATTATGATATTGCAGGCAACCTGATGACAGACAGCAACAGCGCAACGAAATATTTTTATTTCTGCGGAGTTGGAGGCGGCAGAGGCGCTGAGGCGGAGGTCGCAGTTCAAACGCATCCAAACTGTGTTATTTTATCTGCTGCATGTGCTGATCTGACTCCTCTTCAGATTGCAGAGGTTTGTCTCTTCTTTTCTTTTCTTATTCCCTTTCATTTATTTACTTTCTACTTTTCTGTCTCTCTCTCTCTCTCTCTCTCTCTCTCTCTCTCTCTCTCTCTCTATGTGCATCCGCTGAGGAGTAGCTGTCTGACTCTTTATGTGTTATATTCGGGTCGTGTGTTTTTGTATTTAATAATACTGCGGTTTTTGCATGGATCTTCTACATACGCTGCAGCAGATGTCTTTATTTCTTTTTCTGTATCTTTCTTTTTATTTGTTTTTATTTGTTTTATTTTTTCTTCCTTTCGCAGAAAATTGCGGATTGTGTGGCAGCGCGCTGCGCAGAGAAGAAAAACTTCGGCGTGTTGCTGATGAACGAAGATTTGTTCATCACCAACAAAGCGGTGCGTCTCCATAAATGCCTTTTTTCCTTTAGCCCCGTTAAAGTTCGCGAGCATACCCACAGGGCGCTGCATGCATGCATGCACGCACGCATGCATGCAATTGAATATAGTATGAGAGAGATAATTCTTCTTGAAATTATATATTAATTGGAACAGCGTCTCTTATCGAAAAGCATTATTTAAAGATATCTGTTGTTGCCGCGGGTCGTTCGGTAGAAGAAATGCAGAATTCATCTGTGAAAACCGAAGGCAAATGATAATTGAAATGCAGTGTCAGCATGCAGCCATTTTATATGACGTTGTTTATCTAAATGTGTGTGTAGGTTTGATGTATGAATTATTTCGTAACAGTGAAAGAAACTGACAAAGTTGTATTGTTTTCGGTTTCTGCAATGCTGCGGTGTACGTACAGCTCAGAGCTGTTGGCGTTGCTCTTTCTATGAACGGTGGAAACGCAGCAGCTCTTTCAGGGGCGGCAGCTGCAGTATTTAAGACAATTCCGAAGACATATCAAGAGAAATTCGTCGAAATATTCAAAACCCCAGGCAGTTTCCCTCAAAAAGCCGCCAGTTTCCCTCTTATAAGCTGCCTTGCTGCTATGGTGAGTTTCGTTCAATGCAGGATGCATTTGGGGTGTATATGCAGCTTCCGCTGAAATAAATTTATGCTGCGTTTGCAGTTTCTTATTCTTGAATCTTTAGGACTGTAAAATAAGGCTATTTAAGATATTTATTTCACTCTTTTTCGCATGAGCAGCAGAAACAAATTCATTGCACGCATTTTCTTCTCGCTTTCCCTCTTCTTCTTTCTTCAGGTCTCAGATGTGCTGAAAGGCAGAAAGGCCGCCGGTACTTTCAGCGGTAGTTTTGCGCCAATTTGCTTCGATTTGTCTGACCAGGTATATTTATATTGTCATTTTAAGTGGAATAAACTTCATTTCTCTACATTATGATTATATATTACTATATGTTTATGCTGCGTTTATGCATTTCTTTTTGCATGCATAGAGGTGTAGGTCTTCCTTTGTTTCTTTTTTTCTCCGCCTTCTGGTGCAGGTGCGGGGGTCAATGCCTTCCGCGTACGACTGCAGCGTTGGGTATACACTTGGATTGATGTGCGGATCTCTCGCTGTTTCTCCTTGTCTGAAGCAGCTCCCCAGTGCTGCAGTAATGATAAGCAATCCGAGCGCTCCCGTGGCTTCTTTCTCTCCTCTCGTCGTTCCGCTGTCTGCAGCAGCAATCGCCTGCGGTCTCAGCGTGAAGGCCGGAGCAGCAGCAGCAGGTCTCCAGCTTGAGGGAGTTGCTGCTTCGGGTGTATTTGATGTGCAGCTGCAGACGCCAACACAGGCTGCAGCAGCTGCTGCTCTTAGCGCAGATATTCAGAAGGAATTCTTGCTGAACGACACCTATCTAAACAGCGGGCCGCTGCAGTTTGCAGCTGCAGCAGGAGCAGCAGACACAGACAGAGTCTGCAACTTCTTGCTTAGCGCTAAGAATTAATAGCACAACACGGTGTATGTACACCCCACGACTGCATGCACTAGACAATGCCTGAGGTCTGAAAAGACCCAGTAGAATGCAATCGAGCAAATAACAGCAGCAACAGCTGCTGCAGCAGCAGCAGCAGCAGCAGATAATTGATTTTCTGTTCTTCTGCTGCTGCAACGATGTGCTGGCAACCCCAAGTTGTCGGGTGCGAGCCGAACGAAAATAAATTCGTACTGCTATTTAATAAGAGTATTATTATTTATTATTTATTATTATTTATTATTATATCTATTATTTATTATTATTTATTATTTATTATTTATTATTATTATTATTATTTATCATTATTACTCCTGTTATTACTATTATTATTATTATTGCTATTATTGCTAATATTATTCTTTGGCTGGTCTTTACTATATAATATTGTTATTAAGTTGCTTTATATCTAATTCTGTCTAAGGGGACAGCTACAAGCAGCATAATTAGCATAATTAGTGCTGCACTTCGGGTGTACGTACACCTCAACGCCAGGCAGATGAAGAAGAATTTAAACTTTTGTATAAATTTAGATTTATCAATAGATAAATAGAGTTTGGCTAGTTTGTTATATATACTATATGTGCAGCATATATGTGTTTATATTTTTATTTTTCTCTTGATATATAGAGGGAAGGCTTGTTGTTTTTTAATCTGAGATAAAAGCGAATGTTTTTTTGTTTGATAGAAGCAGCAGCAGCTGCTGCTGCAGCAGCTGTTATGCGTATAGCTTGCAGTAGCACACCTCGCTGGGTTTAAACTGAGTATATGTAGAACGGAGGGGTGTAGGGTGTATAAGGGTTAATGCTTATGATATTTAAATTATAATTATTAGGAGTAAGTGCGGGGAAGAGAAGGAAAGAGAAGTCTGCTGCTGCTGCTGCTGCTGCGAAGGCGAAGGAGGTTGGATGGTCTGTCTGTATGATGTGAATAGGTTTTAATTACGCTATAAACAGAGTATAAATAGCAGTAAAGAGAGAAAAACAAAAGAGCAAAACAAAAGGAATTAAATAGACAAATAATGCACATCAAGATAAATATAAATAAAGTAGAAAAGAACAATTATATTGCTGCGCCTGCCTCGATCTACACACCGGAGTTGCTGCTGCTGGCTGCAGCAGCAGCAGCAGAAGAAGTGATATTTCGGGGTGTATTTAAGTGGAAATTATGCGATATATATGAAATTAAGAGTATTTAATAGCTAAAAAGAGGAAAAGAAGTCGAAAAAGCGGCTCGAAGAGCCCCAGAAACTATATATATGTATTTTATACAGCCCCTACAATACGAATAGCTAGCTGCTGCTGAGGTGTCTGCAGATACACCGCAGCGCGACGGGGCGGGGGTTTTGTTTGAATATTTTCGGGTTAGATTGGGGGAAAGAGAATATAATTTTGCTTTTTTAATTCTTTTCTTAAGATGTGTAGAAGACTAAGTTCTCTTAATACTTGAAAACAGCTTTGTTTAACTCGAGAAGCCTCTGCTGCTGTCTCGCTATCTTTGCTGTATTGGGGGGTGAGGGTATATCTTTATTTCTTTATTATCTTTGTTTGCTCTTGTATGTTTTTATCTTTTTAATTTCTATTTATTTATATACTCGACTCACTTATTCTTTCTTCTCTTCTTTTCGTACGCTTTTCTACCCTATATCTGCGTCTTTCTATACAGCTTGTTGCTGCTAGCTCTCTTGAACCTCGAGTGTATATACACCTGGGGAGAAGGGTAAGAAAAGTATTGTTTTAAGGTTTATTTTGCTTTTATTTTGTTTAATTATATTTGTTTAAACAAACTCTTTTAACCCTCAAAAAATTAAGACAAGCAGCTTACTGTGCCTCTCCCTCTGCCTCTGCCTCCAGGCCTCTCTCTCTGCTCTTCTTTCTTTATATCGGCATCTCCGCAGTGTTGTTATATTTTTAACGATATTATTTGTTAAAATTGTTTGCTTTAAGCTGAGCAGCAGCATAACAAATTGGCTGCACCCCCTCTGCTCATCTGAAGACCTTCTCCTTGCTCTGTAGCCTTCCCGCCTCATCTTCTTTGTTTGTTTTTATCAAAATATAGTTTAAACTTTACTTAGAAGCCGCAGCACAAACTCTTATATTCAGCTCTGCTTCCTCTTTGAATAGAAGACAGCAGAAGAGCCCCTGCATGAGGGCTCGCTAAGCTGCCGCTATTTGTGCAGCAGCAGCAGCAGCACCAGCAGCAGCAGCAACAGCAGCAACAGCAGCAACAGCAGCAGCACCAACAGCAGCAGAAGCAGCTGCTGCTGCAACCAGGAAGAAGATAAAAACCTCCTTCCTCCTCCAGGCACCCCCCTACTTGCCCCACCGCCTGGATCTTGTAGTTTGCTGCTGCTGCTGCTGCTGCTGCTGCTGTTTGTTATTCTTTCGTTTTGCTTCCTTCTTCTATTTATAGAGACTATTCAGGTATCTGTCTGTACACCTCAGAGGCAAGGCACTCTCTTTGTTTCATTTTTGTCTCTCTTTTTTTTCTCTTGAATTTGAATTAAATAAAAACAGCAGCTGCAGCAGCAGCAGCAGCAGCAGCAGCAGCAAATGACACATACCCCAGCAGACGACCCCACAGATTGCTGGGGCTCCGTTGCTGCTGCCTGGCAAGCGACAGCAGCAGCAGCAGCAGCAGCGACAGCAACAGCAACAGCAGCAGCTGCTGCAGCAGCAGCAGCAGATACAACACCATCCACTGAAGACATATGCAGCAACAGCACTTCTAAGGCTATGCCCAGCAGCAGCACAGCAAACGTTTGTTCTCAAGAGGCAGCTACACCAATAGCAGCAGCAGCAGCAGCAGCAGCAACAGCAGCAGCGACAGCAACAGCAGCAGTAGAGGTAGAAGCAGGCCAGCCACAGGGCTCCAGCAACCTCACGTGCAATCCCTACTACCCTCAGCAGCAGCAGCAGCAGCAGCAGCAGAAGGTACTACAACAGCAGCAGCAGCAGCAACAACAGCAACACCAACAGCAGCAGCAGATGAGCCGAGTGTTTTCATTACCCGTCGATAAGAAACATCTGTCTGATTTGCTGCAGCTGTGCCCTGTTGATGCAGCAGAAGAATTGGGAGCAGCAGCAGGCAGCAGCAGCAAAGCTGTGGCTTGTAAGACGTCGAAGCAGCAGCAAGCGCTGCAGCGGCAGCTGCTGCTGTCTCATCTGTCGCAGCAGCAGCAGCAGCAACAGCAGCTGCAGCTGCTGCCTTCTTTACTGGCTTCTCACGGTGTAGAGCTCCATGGCTGCTCCCCCGATCAGCAGCAGCAGCAGCAACAACAACAGAAGCAGCAGCAGCAACAGAAGCAGCAGCAGCAACAGCAGCAGCAGCAGCAGCAACGGGATGCTTCGGGTGAAGAAGAAGAAACCCATTTAGTGTATGCAGGTGCAGCGCAGCAGGAAGACAAAAAGCAGCAGCATGGGGAGATTCATGCTGCTGCAGCAGCAGCAGCAGCAGCAGAATCAACAGCAGCAGCAACAGAATCCGGAGCAGCAGCAGAGTCCTCATCAGCAGCAGACTGCTCAGCAGAATCTTCAGCAGCAGTCGACTCTGGAGCAGCAGCAGAGCCACCAGGAACAGGAGAATCTGCGGCTTCTACTGCTGCTGCCGCCGCCGCCGCCGCCGCAGCAGCAGCAGCAGCAGCAGCAGCAGCAGCAGGGGGAGGAGGAGGTGTGAATGGCGGTGTATCAGTATCTGCGATCCCACTGAACGAAACAATATTAGCAGACAGACGTTTAATATTTTATAAGACGCAGATGTGTCCGCATGCAGCGCGGGGGCTGTGCAAGTTAGCAGCAAAGTGCCGATATGCGCACCGAAGAGAAGAGCTGCGGCCGCAGCCGCGTTTAGATAAGACGCGAATTTGCTCCTTTATCAAGGCTGGGATACCCTGTGGACAAGGTGAGCAGCAATTTAATATATATATATTTATTTATATTTGTTTATGTTTGTTTAGTTATGTTTGTTTTGTTTTATTTGTTTATTCAATATATATGTTTAGCAGCTCAATATATCTATTTATATTTATATTTGTTTATATTTGTTTATATTTATTTAGTTATGTTTATTTATTTATATTTATTAATTCAATATATA
>NW_013549793.1:0-18360 GCF_000499425.1 Eimeria acervulina
ACACACACACACACACACACACACCCATAACCACTCATAGCCACCTTCCTCCACTCGCCAGAAACCTCCAACACTGCTCAAGATCGATCCATGCTGCAGGACGTACATCCTAGGGAATACAACGCAGTCCACGCTGACGTCAAGGCGCATTTCAGGCTGGCGATACCTTGTGCGCCCTTTATCGCACGGTTACGATAATGATGCCGGCGCGGGCGTGTCACATGGCGGGCACATAGCAACATATTGCATTGCTGTCCAAGCCGCTCTAAAACCGTGAAGCCTAGGCCTCGTTTGCAACTTCCGCCGCCAAACTCTACCACCGCCGAACTCTAGGCGTGCGAATGCCGAAACAACCACAGAAATACGCATAAGTGAATGGCAAAAGAACTGCTGATAACCACGCCACAACGCAACGCAGCAACAGACCTCCCACGCAGCCCAAAACCCAAAAACCAAATATTGGTTCTCGAGAAGCAGGGGACACAAAAGGAATGTTGCAACGCACGGGCTATGGTAACACATGCAACGCATTGGCTCACTGTTTCGTGCGCCCAACGGCTGATCGAAAACCTGCATAGAGCCTTGCTTTACGAATAAGTAAAACGCGTGCATCCCGAAAACCAGGTACTGCACAATGCAATGGGTTTCATGACGCATCGCCCCACATTTAGTGCTTTCCGGACAGCCAACAGCAGCGAGAGCATTTCTACACACAAGAAAACCTCGAGCACATGCAGAATGAGGTACACCTTCCCTGTGGAAAACGCATGCACTGTGAAGCAACTACAAATACTCTGTCTAGACGAGCCTGCCTCCGAGAAATAATTGCGTTGTAGCTAGGTCCGTCATCCCATACCGCCACAGATTTGGCGAACGAGCGACAGCATAAAGCAGTGTAGTGAGCGCCTCTAGTGCCGATGGGCTACTCTGATGTTGCGGATGTCCATGATTACCAAAATTCTTCCTGCTCTAGCGTTTGCTCAACAGCAGCAGGAGGCGCAGCTTTATGCGCACTATTATGACGCACAGGTCACACGTATATTTCCTCCATCCCTGCAAGCCTAATTTCACAGCATCTGCTTGTATAGCGACTGTCGTCTCTGGCCGAGATGCAGGCAAACACGCAATCTAGTTCCTGAATGCGAATTGCTATTCAGCCTTATTCCTAAAGCATCAGCGGGCGAGTTTGAGGGCCTTACACTGCGTCCTTAAGAGCTCCTTCCTCCAAGCGCTAGCAACGGCTAGTTGCATGCACGTGTCCTACGCAGCGCTAGGGAGACCGCTGCGGAGTGTCTTTACATGGCAATTTAAGACAAAGCATTCATTCCGCAGGGCAAGCACAAGGGTAGGCAAGCCTGAACGTGTAAACCTAGATACCTCTAGGGAATCTGGGGTTCACCCGGAGGCATCTCGCAACTGCTGCGCTATGCTGCCAGGTCAAGCATGCTCGAGCGGTTGTTCCGCACTTGAAGAAACATTTACACACACCCCGCTCGTGTGGAATGGCTAGTACACAAACTACACAGAGGACACCGCTTCTAATTGGGAAGCTATCATCTCTAACCAGCACATATATACCAGCTGGCTGCTTTTGCTTAGACTGTGTCCATACCCCCCATCGCAATGAGCATACATTCCGAAAACATTTCGCTCCACAAATACAAACTTGGCATTGATCTTCTTCCAATATTTCCAAAATTGCTCCTTTGCCTAAAATGCGTACTGCATGTCGCCGAAGTACTTGAACACAAACTATAAGGATACTCAGTGGACCTGCCGCGGAGCATTGTTCGTCCGGTGCCCTGCGGAGGAGCAGAGGATATCCATGAAGAACTACGCAAACGCCCGTCCATCCTCAGACGGCCTTTCCCAAGTAGTGTAACACAAATGGCACCTTCAGCAGACAACTGACCGCTGCATAGGTATTGTGGCAAAATGCTACACATTACTTGCCTTCTCAGGAAATCCCTCCAAGCCCTGATATACAGCTTCCGCTTCATTTCTGTTTCAAAATGCTTGTAAGCATGTTGTGTCAACGAGTTCCCAATGACTCATTCCTGTCCTCCAAATGCCTCAGTCTAGCCCCACAAACAAAATTCGATTGCTCACAATGCATACCAGCCAAATCCACCCAGTGAATATCTAGTAAGAAAGCCGGAGAAACTGCGGACTAGGTTACTCCATGTAGTTATCACTGCCACACAAGAGCCAGAGCGCAATGATTGACTTCTGCGGCAAGAATGCGCAAACATCCGGCAAGTTGAGGATAGCTACCAACTGTGTCAGTCGTGTGCGCATCAACGGGGAATGCCGTTGTGGAACCACACCTGCGAGCTCAAAAATTCAAGTATTCGTGCAAGAAGTCCAACCGCTCGAGCATAAGCATACAAATTGATATCGATATCTTCGCCTATTAAAAACGTCCAGGCAAACTTCTCCAGTTGGTGCGCAAGGCCTGTTTGCCATAAAAAAATCGCATCGAGTCTTACTCATGAGCCCTGAGCTAGGCAAGAAGGGGTTTTATAGGCGTTTATAAGTCTCAGTCCGCATTCAACGCCAACGAAACCTCGTGAAACCAGAACGTCTGACCTGACACAAGAGGACTAGCCTGCCCGACAAAGTATTTGGAACAAATTCTTCATATGCATGTAGAAGGCTAACTGGTAAGAAACGGGGGTTGTCTTCGAGGCCAACATCGGCGCACCAATCGTCATCTCCAGCCCAAGGAACACATTCCGGAAAGTTAGTTCTTGAAGTACATAAAAAGTCAAAAACTGGTGCGCTGATCAACCACATCAGAGGCGCCAGGCGAGCGCTGGAACTCTAATTGCCCTACAGCATCCCTTGTCTTGCGTAGTACAAGCGAAAAAAAGGGCTAGTAGCAAAGTAAAACAAGCGTCACCAGACGTTCAACTGAAAATCGCCGACTCATTGAAGACGCTTACCTCTCCTGCACTATTTTCCTCACGACACAGCGGCTGCTGAGACCTTCCCACAGGCGAATACGCGACGGCGGGATCAGGCTGCGTCGGTCGCATCACACTACGAAGAAGCAACCGTAGGAGAACATGCTTGCCGCTTCTTGCGGGCAAGCATGTTCTCGTACGGCTGCTTCTTCGTTGGCCATTTGACCACTGAAGATGATAACGAAGGCTTCCTGTCCAAATTTTCGTCCATTGCATGTAACCCCCCTCAGCTCCCTTATGAGATCGCGCTCACAGTTGGGGAAGCTCCGCTGCCAACATAGCATCTACAGATACAGTATATTTCACAAGTTTGCTTTGAACATCTTAACTAGTCACTAGCATGCAGGCATTCACTAACTGCTGATGCGTGTGAAGCTCCCCGTTCTATTGCTCTATGTGAAGCAGACATACCCTGCTTCGTCAGCCAGCACCTACATTGCATTGATCTGAAGCTCCCTCCGCAAGACTCCGCGCATTCTCTCCAGGCGTGTTCGCGTTTTTGTTGGATTGAAGGATCTTGACGCAACGAAGGATCAAAAAAATCGCAGCAGCACTGGCAGCCAGAAGGGCCAGGAGGGCCGGTAGAGACAACGCCGTCTTGCGTTCCCCTCCATATACAGGTGAAGGAGAACTCTCATCTAACACTGAAACTTGATTTGTTGGCGAAGCGACTTCAACGCTCTGAGGAACAGAGCCCTGGGCTTCGGCCCCGCCAGTTGCCTCCCCTAGAAGTGCCAGGGAGGCGGCAAAAAGTGACAAAAACGAACGCATTTTGCAAAGTAGTAGGAGTATTATTGCGTATGGAATAAGAATAAGAACAGAGCTCTTAAAATTTCAGTGTATGGATGGAGCGAGTGCTCCGTGCAAGCTTCAGCAGGCCCGCACCAGGCCAGTGTACAGGCCTCCAGAACACGAGGCTGCAGGACTCCACTGCGCTTCTTCGCCGTAAGCGAAGTATATGCATTCTTCCCAACTATTTTTGAGTCTTCTGCCCTATATAATGAAGTTAAAGTGAATAAATACAGCCATCCCTTTTGTACAGCCAACCGGCGCCACAACGAATGGTGCATGGCACGCTTGGCCATGTAGTTTTGTTTGGGTGTGAGAGCTCAGGTGGTCGCATGTATATTAGAACGACAATGAAAAATTAGTGGCTGAATGATCTTCCCTGTGTAAAATAACAGCACTTTTAAACTGGGCGTGAATCTCGTGGGTTTGTTGCTGCACGACCGTCCTCTACAGATCGACAACATTCGTTGCAATGCTGCGCAAACATCATAGACTGATGATAAGAAGAAGACGAAAAAAACTGATTGATTTTACGTCCCAGTCTTCAGCCGTCCTGGCCCAACAGCCAAGAGGCCTGGTGTAGCATGGTCAGTGCGAAACATGAAGTAGGATGGACTGTCCGATGTTGGCAAGAGCGCAACTACTTGGCCCTAGTCGGAAGCCTACACGTATGCAGAAGTACAGCAGTTTTCCACAGTGTGAGTGCGTGCAGCGAACATGGCTGATTGGTCAGAGGCGGGCAGGATAACACTTTTATTGGCGGTGCCCCAACCCACAACTTCAATGCAGGGGACATATTCCAGTGGATTAACTGTTAAAGTAGATAAAGGTCTAAAGCTAATAATTTAAACATCCACGTGCTAAGTGCAAAGCGCACTTAAAATGGCACCCTTCCTTTCGCCTAGCTCAGGCGCAATACAGCACGCAATAACAAAAAAATGCAAGCAAGCAAGCTAGGCGTACAACTAAACAGTCCGAAATCAATAGTTATAGATGCATTTTCTTGAGTATTTGTGACACGATACACCGCCTCATGAAGCCTTGTCACAGTCAATTACTTGGCACACTGGATCAGCCAGCATCGGCAATACCACTAACACACAGAAAGGCTGAATGTGTAGGAGCAAGCATACGCGCGTTTGTGCATATGCTTGCTCCTACACATTCAGCCCACTGAGCATTCCAGAAGGACACTCAACAGCCTGCCGTTAGAGAAGTGTTTTCCCGTTGCCTGGATACCCTCTGCAATGTGAATGGAGCTCACAAGCAGAGTTCCGGCAGGCTTATTCAACTTCTTCATGTAATATTGTTATCTGCGAACACATTCGTACAATATCATGAGAATAAAGACAATATAATAAATCTGGTGTTACCTTCCGGGCGGAAAATGATTGACAGCCCGTGGTTGGTTGGCTAAACGAATAGAACAGGAGCTATCTAGATGCAAAATGCGCTTTCATATGCGCGAATTTATCAGCACGACGGATATGCTGAGGCAACAGCAGCTTCTGCGGGCGGTAGCAGTAACTGTAGTACAAGCAACTTCTGCGGCAGCAACTGCGGCAGGAAAACTTCCCACCCACTTCTTGACTGGGTAACCACGCACACGAGTACGTGCGCTGCTTGGGAAGAAAGGAGGAGCAGAGATAGTAATTTCAGTTAGACGCTGAGTCTGATGTTGTTGGGTGTCCTATTTGCGCTCAGGCTAGCAAAGTAACTGGGTATCTTCTGCCTACACAGTTTGCGTAGGCAAAAAAGAAGGGATTGGCTGTGTTCGACCCTGGCGTTGCTTCGAGCGTCCTCGATGCTAGCTGAGGACCCTCGCCAGCTGCTAAGAGCCAACTCATTGGGCTGATATTTCCCAAAAGCACACCAAACCCCAAATCCAGTCCCCAAGAGGCCTGGATACGGCGGCTCAAAGGCGTAGTGTAGCCAGAGTCCTCGATATTGCCCGAGGACAGAAGTAAGCTGCACTAGCAACAACACGTAGGAGCCTCTAGTGCTGGGAGGCAAACCCAGGCATGCACAACCAGCCCCTTCCACTAAATGCACAATCACTGTAGGCAATTGCTAAAGACGTATTTGCCCCATAGTACGCCGCCTGCAGGCAAGTAGATGTACAGTTCCCAATTTCAGTCAGACCACAGACTACGCTACAGTATACGTTCCTCGGCTGCCTGGCGAAGCTCGTCCTGCTTCCTCAGAAATTGAAGGACGGTCGGCGCCACAAGAAAGACGAAAATAGCAAATGCCCCTAGTACTGAAACGTACAGATTCTGTCGCGCTCGTGAAGACAATCGAAAGGAACCTCCTTCAGTGTTTTCCGACTCCACGGTCGCCTCCCTGAGCACTACAGTTGACTGGCCCAGTGGAGCCGCTGCCACGGTTGCAAAGAAGCATAAAAGAACCAAAGCTATTCTACTTCCGTTATGCATTGTTCAAGTTGTTCTGCTCGCATCGCATCGGAGGGTAGCTGGGCGCAGCGTGTCCCCGCTCAGACCGGTGCAGCCTTCTGGCCAGGTAGTAGCACAGCAGACCGCTGCAGAAGAGGTATGGCTTAAAACCTTATTTTTGCAAGGGAAATATGAAACAATAACGCAAAAACACAGGAGAAGGTGAACAGAGACCAAATGCAGATCAGTCCTGTGTTTATTACTGGTGATTGGCTACTGGTCGAGCGGCCAGTACCGTGGGGCTGGTTCTGGTGGTGAGGTGTGTTGAACACACTCTAAGAATTCCCCAACTCCATAAAATCGAAAGATCCTGGCATTATTATAATAATAATTGGCGATGGGTGGCGGGAGTTGTCTTGTAGGCTGCCAGATCGGCAGTTGCGTATCCGCACTGTTCCGGTGGCAGGGGGTCGCGTAACTGCGGTGAAGCTGGGGCCGAAGGCATATGGTGGGGAAGCTTCGCTGAAAACCTTCACAGGTTCTGAACACGTCATTCTGAACAATCACACAACTTCGCAGAGATGTTGGCGCCCCCCACGTGGTTCGATTTCTCCGCCGAGTGTATATACACTGCACAGAAACATAAGAAAAGCAAGTCGTGGAGAGATGGTGTCTGCACATGCTGCTTCGTGAGAGGTTGGATCGTCTTGAAGCTGTTTCCTGAAGGCGCCAGCACCACCAGCGAGCCTCTCGAGGTCTGGCGCCTTGCACCCAACACGCCGGAGGCTGTAGCGCAGTGAGTTCGTTGGGAGGGTTTGTGTCTTGGCCTACCGCTTCGTACGTATTTGAGGTTGTGGACGTAGAAGTGGGGCAGGTGCCGTCGGTAGGCGGTTGCAGCCTTGTAGGGATGCGGCAAGGAAGTTGAAGTGTCGCTTAGTCTGTGGTTCTTTGCCACACGAAATAGAGGCGTTTCTGAACGCGTTTTTCATGTTTTTGACTTTTTTGACAGTGTATGCACTGCTACGAAGGTCAGTACTCACTTCTACTAGTGAGAATGCTAAGAACCATTTGGATGATTCTGAATGAATGGTGAAATGCCAATGACCCTTTAGGGTTTTGCTTTTTCAACGGCATTTGTTCAGAAAATGATCCTACACAATATTTCATGATGCCCTTTCGGGCATTCAGTAACCTTTACGGTTGTTGCCCAGGACTAGTACTGAGCGCACTTGGCTTCCCCTGAAGTACATTTCTATAACGGAGGACTCTGCTACACGATTGGGTATGGTGTGGGCGTAGCGCAGACTGGTTTATGCTTGCTGGTTTATCTGCTCAGGCAGGAAGTCGAACTCGAAGTGCATTTGGTTCAGTTATTGGGGAACCCTCAGCCGCTGCGGGGGCAGAATCCGCCTCAACTGCAGCAGCAGCCTCAGCTTCCTTCTGTAGAGGCTCAGAAGGCAACAGGTTATCAGTCTCGCTGCTCTCCTCCGTCATCTTCATCTCACTCTGATGCTCCGCTTAGTCGCGTCTCTAAAGGCCTTCCGAAGCGGCGCCTTGCAGGGGGGTTGCCTCGGCCTAATGGCGTTTCTCCCCAAGGATTCCGGAGGCCTGCAGCGGTCCCGTCGCGCGTAATGGGGTTTGAGCGTTCAGTTCTTAATAATGACCCAGTAGGATGCAGAGATTTTGAGTCTTCGCAGCCTCATAGCCACCGCTCTAGCGGCGCTTGCGCCGCATTTGTGCCTCCTCTAGTCCGACCCGCAGAGGAGCTGCCGAGTGCCTTGGAAGCGCTTCCCTTGGAGAAGGCGTGGCCTGTGAACGGCGCCAAGGCTTTGCTCTCCTCGATTTGTCTTTGCTGCGGCGTTATAGATTGCTGCCGCTGCGCTGATCCAAGCTTGCAATCGGGTAGCGGCTTGGCGGACTTCTTCAGCGGGATTTTCAACGTTGTTCCCACTGAGGATGCGCTGCAGTGTCAGCAGATGGGCATAAAGGCAGATATCTTGCCCCCTAAAATTCACGAACTCAGTGCTACAGCGGATGAGGAAAGCACTTTAGTTGAATGTTATTCCCAAGCGGAGGCGGGAACAGCCGCTGAGAGCTGCTATGCACCTTCTCTTGCTAAGGCACCGCAGTCTCGACCCGATACCCAGCGTCATCTTGAGGAGAATTCAAATGCTCCCTTGCAATGTTGGGCTCCGTCTCTAGCGGTTTCTGCAGAGGCCAGCACTGCAGCGCAAGGGGAGGAGAGAAAAGCGCCACCGCAAGGCTTTGGCGCTGGGTCTGCAGCAATAGCAGCAGCAACTTGTGGCAACGGCGGATCTATTCCAGGCGGCACTGGCACAGCTTCTGCTAGCAGCGGCGCACGCAGGAGCAGGTTCTTTGCGCTTGCTGGGGGATGCGTGCCCCCACCCAACAGCGGCGCCCAAACGGCTTTTTACTGCAGCGGTCAGAACGGCGCTAAGAGTTTCTCACCCAGCCGCGACAGCGCCCAGGGACAAGGCGCGGCTTGCGTCAGAGCCTTCAACCAATCTCCAGGACCTGCTCCACCCGTGGGATCTTGTGAAGCAGCTGGCGGACGTAACATTTCTGGGCAGACGGTTATGAAGCCCGAGGTGCAGCACCCGCTGCAGGCGCAGCACTGCGAGCCTTGGCAGCATGGAAAGCTGCAGCAACTTCCGTCAGAGAAGGGGGGAACAGTTGGGGAGCCGCAACCTCAAGTCCTTCCCCTGCTACTAGCTGAAGAACTGCCTGAAGGGCAACTCGAAAATTTGGTAGACTTCGTCCCTGTTACCTTTTGCACGGCGCCGGCGGAACCGCCTCCTTTCAACGTGAGACAGGAAAACGTCTAGACTTTGGCCTCGCAGCTGCGGAAGATTGCGGCCTTTGCAGTAACGCTGTCACGTCCTATAGAACTCCATTTTCTGCTTAACGCAGTGGACTTAGCGACTAAGGGGATATGTGTTTGCTTGCATCTAGGCGGCGTACGCGGCTGCTCGGCACCTGTTCCTGTCTACGTCCCTTGAAGGCAAGGGCTTGCGCGCAAGTCAATTGGCATTGCGCTACTTCAACAGCGTCCTTGTCTCGTTGCAAACGGCTCTGACAGAAACTGCACAGCAAATCAGCTGGAGCACCGGCTGTACGCCTGCCTGCCAAATATTCACAAAACCTGCACAGGGGTGCAGCTAGCGGTAGTGGTTTGCAGAAACTCATTTTTTTTAACTACGAGCCTCTAGATGATTTACGTTGCTTCCTTCTAGGCAGGTGAAGCTCGCTTTGGCTGCGCACACAGCTGTGCATCGTGGACGCTCCGTTGCTGCTGTCACAGGTTCCCCCGGAATGGGTGAGGCCCGGTTTCTCTTAGAAGGCGCATGCATCCGCCTTGATGGAAAGCATCATTCTGGCTTCCAGCAGAGAGTTGCTGAGGTACGCCTTGCCACTTATTCCATGGAAGCGCAACAACGGCGCTTCTGCACAATGAAGCAGGCAAATGACTGATGGAGGCAGCACAGTAACATCTGCAAGGTTATTACTAAAGAACGGCCAAATAAGCAAAACCCTTGCTCATGCAGACAGACGTGTTATTGAGTTTTCCTTTAAAATATCAACTCACAGAGGAACCCATGTTTACGAGGAGAGGCAGCGGCTCCAGTATAATGAAAATAGCATGTTGAAGGGCTTTTCCAGGATGTGAAGTACATCGCCATTCTTTGCGCGCCATTCACATCTCCGCATCCATAGGCAGGGTATGGAAGCTTATGATGCGGAAATGTGTTCGGGCGTCCGTGTTGTGGGCCAGGCCAACCGACAGCGAAAAGCAAAGCAACAGCAACTGCGGCGATACCATCAACTGCGTCAGCGGAAGAAGCGACGCATTGCTTCTGGAAAGACTGTCAGCTCATCAAGCGAAGTAGAGGAGCAGGAGGGCACATCTGAAGCCAGTGAAGGCGAGGCGGGTGTCCAAAGGCAGCCAGGTCTTCTCCTGGACCTCTCAAAAGCCACCTTCTTGCCAGGGCCCCCCCAGCCATTGCAGGAAGCCCACAATGCGCCGAAGAGGTCAAGTATCCCTTTCGAAAAGGCGGCATCAATTAAAGAACAGCTTGGGCGCAACGACATATGGGCATTCTCCACTGACGGTAGGGAAGCTGACACGCAGTATCTTCAGAAGGCCCGCCTAGAATTTCTTAGGGTTTTGTTAGCTGCTGAATGGTTCGCGTGTTGAGCAGCTGGACGGCTCTTGATGGTGTATGGAGCTGTGCGGCTGGAGATGCATTATCGGGTTCTTGAGCCACTCTTGCTTTTTTGCGCGAAGCATGTGCGGGGGCGAGCGCTCCCTGTCTTTCTGCTTTTTCCTCAGAGCACTTTGAAGATTGGTCTAAGATCGTTTTGGCGCGAAGCATGTGGCGTGGGGCAAGCCCTCACACGAGCTGCATAAAGGTTTCAGTGTTAGGTCCGTGGCCTGCGGTTTTAAACCCGCTTCGGGTTCCTTTGATTCGTTTTGCAGCTAATGGGCAGTTTACACGAGCATCTCTGCCAGCACCTCCCCCGCTGCTACTTCAGATTCGCCAGCTCCTGCAAGGAAGACGCCGCGCTATTGGAGGGATTAAAGCCGTTTGGGTCGGACGCCTCCACGATGAACTTGCCTCCATTGAGGCGTGCCAGCGACTTTTTAGGGTACTTCGCTTCACTCGATCACTTCTCTTGTATACTTCAGTTTTCATTTGCACCACTTTATGGCTCTGAGATAGACTTTAAGCCATATCCTTTCCGTACAGACTCCAAGTAAAGGGTGTACTGCACAGCTCAGTTCTGCCCAACGATTCCGCCGCCTTTATACCTGAAAAAGAAATCGAGCATTGGCCTTGCGATTTGCGTAGGCAGAAATGGCGCTCAACAAGTTGACATCTGGCCCCGAAATGCCATTGAAATGTGTGGATGCTGCATTGGAGCTGGGGGCGGCGTGCGCCGCTCGTCTCGTAGGTCTCAGTTATCAGGGAGGCGGAGTAGAAGCCGCTCGTCAAGGAGACAAGACAATTTCACAACTCATTATGGTGGTGAGTTATTTGGACGAGTTGGCTGTTGTTGAAAACCCCTCCTTAGAGAGACCGTTGCGCTACTTTTATTCTACTTGGTGTGAGTTCAAGTACTCCCTCAAAAATATACGTGCGCTGGTGAGTGATTCGTGCAGGATGTAAGCAGCGAAGAGGCAGAGGCCGTGGTGTGCAAGTGCTCCAACAGCGGGGGCAACTGGATGCTTAATGAGGAGCAGCAGCGGGTCCTTATCGCCATTTCTAGATGGTTTGGCTATACCGACGGGTGCCGCCCATTTGAACTCAGAGACGAAACGCAGCTTGAAAAGCAGCATGAGGACTCAGAAGAATACGAAAACAGAAGCGATCGTATTCAGAATTCCCAGGAATTGCGACAAGGTGAATTGTCTATATTTTCACAGGAAAAACCGCACTCAGTCTTCCATTCGAAGTGTCAGACGAGCCCTCCTGACAAGCAAGAAGAGGGCGAAGATGGTGACAGTTCATCTAAAGAGGCGCAGGGCTGCATCACAACTTCCGCAGCGGTGGCTTCGGCCGATGATGACGACGACATCGCGGACATTTGTCTTTTCCCCGAAGACTTGAATGAAGTTCAACAGCAGGAAGACAACGACCTAGAAGTGAGTGTTGGGAGCGCGAAAGGCAGGAGGCCTGAAGAAGGCTCTGCCTTTCCGCTGGACCCTCCTAGCGAGGTGGCTCAAAATGATGGTAATTATCAGAGTCCGGGTGTACCTGCAATCGCCACGATTGCTGGCGATGCACTTGGCGTTGGTATTGGAGCCGGCAAATACACACCTATGCAGGTTAAGAATTCGAAGGTTGTCGACTCGGATGCTGAGAAGTTGAAGGGCCAAGAGGCTCAGCAGCCTTCAAAGGCTCCTACTGGTGCCGTTACCTCTGCGTCGTCTCTGGCGTCCACAGCAGTTGGTATGCCTGGCTCTTCAGCACCCGTATTTCTAGTTCAGGGCGTCTTTGGTGCAGGCAAGACTACGATGCTGGCAGCCTCTCTAGCGACTCTTTGCAGGTATGGGTGGCAGCCCACATCTGCGTCGTCGTTATTCAGGAGGCTTTGCGGCTTGTGCAGCAGCTTCTCGCTTGCAGCTTTCCCAAGCTTGTTTCCTTTTGTTTTTGCGTGCCCCTCTGTAGGCTCCTGGACCTAGCGAAGAGCCGCAGCCGTGTACTGTTGGTATGTGCAACCAATGCAGCTGTAGATGGCGTGTTGCTGCGGCTGCTGCGGCAGTATGATTGCTGCGACTTTGCTCGCATTGGCCGCCTGTCAGAGATGCAGCCTGCGTTGCTCCCGTACGCCATTTGCAGCAGTGCTGCACGCAATACAGCCGTGCACGAGTTCAAGGCCGTATTATTTGGCCTTCTTGCTGCACCTGGTGTGCAGACGACTCACGCAAGCATGGCAAAAGAGCTCCTAAAAGGCATCGACAGTGGTGCCTTTCCTCCCCCAATGCAGGTTGGGCAGCCAAAGTACACTACAGCTTCTGCGGAACAGACAATATTTGAAAGCAAGCTGTTGCTATTAGGGATGAGTAACTGCGTTTCTTATTAAGATCAACTATTGCTGGCTGCGTTAGGTCTGCTACCCCGACTGTTTTGGCGTGCAGGATTCCGTCTTAATGTTTGCTTTTGCTGCTGTGTTTGTCTGTGTGGCGATGCTGCAGCAATGGAAGCGTCGGCGCATCTGGGCCACGACGTGCAGCTCGTTTGCAAGCAGCGATCTGTTTGCTGACGGGGGTTTTAGGGGGGCTGCTTCAGAGGGAACAGCAGGAAGCTTTTTTCCCTTTCTACTGATGGACGAGGCATCTCAGGTTGCAGAGCCCTTGGCGGCAGCTGTCTTGACACGTGCTCAGCCTTTGCGTTGCATCTTTCTTGGTGACACACGTCAGCTGCCTCCAACAACGCGGCTTCGGGGCCCCGTAGCAGCGACAGCTTCCTCCCTCTTTTCGCGGCTTCTTCAACAAGCAGCGCCACCGGCTGCAGCTGCGGAAATGCATAATGCCTCAGCCCACAGGATGGAAAAAGGGGCATTTCAAACTTGTCAGAGCGGCAACCAGGAGTCTGAAGGAAATTCATTTTTTAGCGTGTTCCAAATGCGTTTGCAGTACCGCTGTCATCCTGACTTGGGGCGTTTGGCTGCGGGGTTATTCTACGGACCTTTTGTGGCGCACGGCGTGAGTGCAGCTCAGCGGCTGCCGTTGCTGCCTGAGTGGAGAGGAGCGTTGTGCTTGGCGGTTGTTCGGGGGGGCCGCGAAACAAAAGCTGGACGATCGCTGATTAACGTGCAAGAGGCATCTGTAGTTGCACGCCTGGTACACCATGCGCTGCACAGCAAACAAGCAGCGGGCCTGGGAAATTTCAAGATGGAATTTCACCCACCGCGGCCCAGACCTGAGGACTTGGGCGTAATTTGCTTTTATCGTGCTCAAGCAGACGAGGTCAAGAGACAGCTGCTCCGGGTCCTGCCAAAGGCAGTTGTGGATTCGGTGCAGGTTTCCACTGTTGATGCCTTTCAGGGGTCAGAGAAGGAAGTTATTTTCCTCTCTCTCGTGCGTGCACATGCAAATATGCACGGAGCTGCTGCAACACGGGGAGGCACTCCCGATTTTCTCACTTGCCCTCATAGAGTATGCGTGGCCTTGACGCGAGCTAGAAGGCAGCTCGTCATTGTTGCTGCAGACACCTTTCTAAAGCAGCAAAACAGCCTCTGGTCCCGTGTTTGCAGTCAAGCTGCCCAAATTCACTTTTGATATTTTTTGTTTACTCACGGATAGCAGCGTCTCTCCACGTACACCTTCTACAAATCCTGCAACACAGCTTATTTGCTTGTTAGGGTAATAGACGAATCAGGATCTGCATCCGTCGCTCACACGTCCAGATGTGAAAGACTATTAAGGCAGTTAAAGGCTGTTTTTGTTTGGAATGCGCAAGGACTTGGCAGATGCGACTGTGATTCATTCTTAGGGCGTCTCATGAAACCGCTCTTTGCGGTGTTGCAGCACTTCGACCAGCAAATGCCTGCGGAAAACAAGTAACAACCGGTGGACGCGTAAATTATTGCCGGCTAGTTAGCCTACGCACATAAAGCTAGCTAGCTAGCTAAATAACTAACGCACAGCTGGCTGCCTTAGATATGCAGTTTGCTGACTTATCTTGGATAGTCTTTCGTGTTGCATGAGATCACGGCGAGCTGCGGTGCATTGCAATTCAAAGGCGTAACCATAGAGACACAAAACAGTAGATGGAGAACTGCCTCAGCGCAGACGCCGTCGTACATCACCCAGCGCTAAGTGCTTTGAGGATAAGGCAGCTGAGGCCTCTGGCATCTCGTCAGATTGATGATAAAAAAACCAAAGAAAACCCCTGGGAGAGCCTCTTGCTAACGCAGAGAGCGGTAACTACTGAAGGTAGACACACCCTCTCCATTCATTCACGCATCTGCAGATCTTTATTAATGTTACAGCAGATCATCAGTATTTCGGGTTCTTCCGAGCCTATGTGAATTCAAAAAACAGTCCAGAACTAACATATATTTGCATTTCTCCTGTTGGTTTTGATTTATTATTGAAGTTGCTGTGGAATTGAACGGCTGAGATAAGCACTTCAGCGTACATTTTTCGTTGAGTTGGTTCTGTTTGGAAGGCATTCTCCGTAATAGTAGAAATATAGACTTAAATGAATGCAGACAGCTTTCTTTTTCCTTTTTTGCTTTGCTTCTATTTCTCCTTATTGCAGCTAGGCTTCCTTCATCCTCCTGTTTCTGGAGGTGTGTACTCACACCTAAAAGCACCTAATCATCAGAGGCGCCAATGAAAAAGATTAGGGTTTAGGGCTTGGAGTGACACGAGATGGCTTGGGACAGAGAGATAGTCTCCCCAGATATCCGCATAAACCCCAGAGCAGGTGTAGAAACAGCTGGGGTTTCTTGTTTATTGTACGCAACGGGAAATGGAATTCGTACGAATGATACAGCATTCAAAACAGCCAAACAACCACATGTACATTCAGATTGATGCTTTTATCTCTTTGTTCGTACCCGTGTCTTTATCCTGCTATTTTTCTGTATTTTTATCTTCTCTGTCTATTTCTCTCTCCACTCGCTTCTGCCCTATTCCAGCCATCTCTGCTTCTCTTCAGTCTCCGCATTTCGCCCTTACTGAGACGCCTCTTTGTATCTCTTAAATAATCATACAAGTAATAATAATTATTATTACTGTTACTGCAGCATATTTGCTTTTCTGTCTGTACCTGCCCTACTCTGTGCCTGCCTTTGGGGATCTCGAATAAAACAAATAAATCTTTCGAGTTATAAAACAAATCACATATCCACGCATGCTCTGCCCGTGGGCAAGCAATACGGAAGCAGGCACCTCCATTGTTCCTGCTGCAGGTCCATGAGCTGCTGCCGCTGCTGCAGCTGTTCCTGCTGCTGCAGTTGGTGCTGCTGCAGGTGATGAGCGCTTCTCCCGTAGGTGACGCTGCTGCTGCTGGCGCTGCCTTTGCTGCAAATGGTACTGCTGCTGCAGGTGCTGCTGCTGCTGCAGGCGCTGCGGCTGCTGCAGGCGCTGCTGCGTCTGCAGGTGGTGCTGCTGCTCCAGATAGTGCTGCTGCTGCAGGTGGTGCCACTGCTGCAGGTGGTGCTGCTGCAGGTGTTGCTGCTGGAGTTGGTGTTGTTGTTGCACGGGCGTGCTGCTGCTGCAAACGACTCTGCTGCTGCCGGTGGTGGTGCTGTTGCAAGTGCTGCTGCTGCTGCAGGCGTTGTTGCTGCTGCAGGTAGTGGTGCTACTGCAGTTGGCGCTGCTGCTGCAAATGAGCGACAGCGGCGTTCAAGTTTGGGCTTGTTCATTGATCTCGGGGGAGTGAAGTAGAGAGAAAACGAAGTGGAGTTTCTTTGAATCCTTTACATAGGCAGCAGTAATGCATTATAAATATACTGCAATTCTTTTCGAATTGATGTGCAGACATAAACATATTTATCTATCTGCCTTCGTATGCAAATCATAGAAAAAGATAACACCATATACAACAACACCCAGCTAAGCGCACATCTCTGCGCACACTGCACACTGACCCAAATACTTCGCTCCTTCTTCAACACCAAAAACAATTTCTTCCAATTCTCAGCTATTTCTATTTTATCATTCACTGCCTTTAACTACTAGGCCCAAATAGGAGGCCCCGGATAAGGTACCCAGCTGAGGGGCCCCCTAGTGACGGGGCCCCCAGATTAGGGCCCCCCGCCCCACATACGGGCCTCCAGATAATAAGGGGCCCCCAAGTGAAGGCATCTAAGAAAAGGGGACCCAGGGGAGCGACCCCAAAGGAGGAAACCCTCGACAAGGGGCCCCCAACTAAGAGAAAGGCCTCCATATGTGGGCCTTTCAAGACGAAGGGTACTCATATTTAAGGGGGCCCCCTAGTGAGGGGCCGTCCGTTTGTAGAACCCTTATATAAGGCTATTCTTTGGCGACGATGAAGTTTTTAAGGCGATCGCAGCCTCGGTCTAAGTTGGGGAGTCCTGTGGCACAGCAGCAGCAACAGCAGCACTGCATTACAAGTATGCTCGTTGCTTCTTGTCTGTCTTCTCCTTCCAGGCCCTTCTGCTCAGCAGTATCTTCTTAGGGTTCTGCAACGCCCAAATACACAAATCCACGCATGAAAAAGGAAACACCGGGAGACGACAAACAACACCTTCATGCGGGAGGTGGAGGCTGGAGAACAAAGAAGAGAGAGAAATAAATAAATGCTTTTTAAAGCAGTAAGAATACACCTACATAAATATATATATATATACGCATACGTGCATATAGAAAACAAACAGAAAAATATTTCTATAACAGAACAACATGAGGAAAACAAAGCATCTTAAGCATACCCTTCTCGGGATTTAGCTGCTCCTTCAGTGAACCATGGAAGGCAAGGGGGTTCTGCAGCGAACAGAAAACAAACAACAAGACAAACAAACATCTTCATTTGTTTCTCTCTATCGGAGCTGCACATCTCTGTCTCTTAACTAGGGCTCCACTTCTTCTCTCCCTTTTCTGGGGGCCCCTTATACGGGGGCCCCCTATAATTAATGCTGCTGCTGTACGTCTGTCTCTGTCTCTTCTTGTCTTTTCGTTCAAGTCTTTGTTTATCCCCTTTCACTTTTTTCCTGCTGTTTCTCCTCCTATTTATTTATTTATTTATTTGCTGTCTGCATTCGTCTATAAAGAGAAGAAGTATTTTTTTCTTTGTCTCTGTGTTGTTAAGTTGTTTCTGTTTTTTCTTTCTCTTTGCTTCTTTCTGCACTTATCTATTTGTTCGTCTTCATCAGAGTCCCCCCTATTTCTATTTTCTGTGTCTTTCTGTTGCACGCCTCTGTCTATCGATTTTTCTCTGTCTCTGTCTTTGTCTCTGTCTCTGCGTTTTCTTCTTTATTTCTTTTATTAATACTTCTGTCTCGCCTGTCTGTTTGAAGGAAGAGAAATCAAACAAAATGCATCATCTCCTTGCCCCACAACAAACAGCCCCGGCACAGAAGACACCAAATGCCGGATCTGCAAACACCCACACCGCAGACTAATTCAGGTGTACATACACCTCAAAATGAAATAAATAAATAAATATAAATATATATATATATATATATATATATATTTTCCACTCACTGACACACAAAAAACTCAGTTTCATGGAGGCCAGCAGATAGCAACAAACCCTAAACCCTAAACCCTAAACTCTACACCCTAAGCTCTAGACCCTAAACCCTAAACCCTAAACCCTTGACCGAACAAAGGGACAAACGAAGTAAAGAGAAGACTGCACTGTCTCAGCTGAATGAGCTGCCTAGTGAAATACATATATATATATATATGTATATATAATAGACTCGTAAATATGTATAAGCAATATATACATTCACATGCATATACACGAAATTCGATATAATACCCCCCCTATATATATGAAGCAGAAAAGAAGAAGAAAAGAAGAAGAAAAGAGCTTACATCTGAACAGCCTGCATGCGCCATGGGCCCCTCTAAGTCGCAGCCATACAGCTTCTTCCATTCCTCTGCTATCTGAGATAACCGAACTCCTTGTACACCCTGAAACAATAAACAAACGCTCTAGGGTTTAGGGTTTAGGGTTTTGGATAATATATATATATATATATAT
>NW_013549793.1:18460-26643 GCF_000499425.1 Eimeria acervulina
ATATATATATATATATATATTTATACATCTAGACCTCTCTCCCTCTCTCTCTCGCTCTCTCTCTCTCTCTACATATATATATATATATATATATATATGTACATATATACATATATGCATACACCGTAAAGACAGAAAAAGAAGTCCAAAAGGACGAAGACAAGAATAGGAATATGAATATATATGTAGAAGTTGTATTTGTAGCTGTTCATAATATAAACAAATAGATCAGCAAAGGGGCTTAAAGATGCATCTCAACGGGGAGAAAGGCAAACAAAGCACAAAAAGACAGACAAACAAAAAAAGAATAAACAAAACAAATAAACAACAACTGAGTTGGCAAAGAAAACAAAGCGAGTCCACAAGACGGAAGCAGCAGAAACAAACACACAAACAAACGCAACAAACAAGAAAAAATAGAAACACTGAGAGCAATAAACCCTAAACCCTAAACCTTAAACCCTTCACTTCGTCTGTGCACACATACACCTCATGAACATAAAGACGGGACACACTAACTGCAACGAGTTTATTTGCTGCTGGTGCTGCTGCTCATGCTGTTGCTGCTGCTGAGGCAGTTGCTGCTGCTGAGGCAGTTGCTGCTGCTGTTGCTGCTGTTGCTGCTGATGCTGTTGCTATTGCTGTTGCTGATGCTGCTGCTTACGTTCTCAGAAAGCATCTGGGCATCCTGGATTGCTTTCCACCGCCCCTGCTGCTGCAGCTGCTGCAGGTCGTCGTGCTGCTGCTGATGATGCTGCTGCTGCTGCAGCTGCTGCGAGGGATCGCTGTTCATTCGCTGCAGCAAATGCTTCGCGTGCTGCTGCTGACAGAGTTTGGCTACCAAGACGTACACCAGCCTGAGCAGCAGCAGCAGCAACAGCAGCACCAACAGCAACGAGCGCACTATTGCCTCTTGTATGACACCTGCTCCTCTGTTGGCTGCGAGTTAATCCTAAACGTAGCTAAATGGGTGCTGCAGGCCAGCTAGCCAGTTGCTTAGCTAGCTAGCTAGCTAGTTAGCTACTAGCTAGCTAGCTAGCTAACTTGTAGCTAGCTTGGCTGATAGCTATCTAGCTGGAGTGATAGCTAGCATGAAGTAAAAGGATTACCTATGCACATTTGATCTCAGGGCAGCAGTGGTTGCTGCTACGTCTGCTGCTGCTCTTGTTGCTGCAGCTGCTGCTGGCTGGGGTGCTGCAGCAGGTATTGGTGCTTGCAAGGCTGCAGCACCTGAAGTATCTCTTGTGCTGCCGTTGCCCTGGGCCTGTCTGTTTAGCGTTAATAGCAGGCGCTGCAGCAGCTGCAGCAACTGCTGCCCCTGGGCTTGCTGCTGCTGCTGTTGTTGCTGCTGCTGCTGTTGCTGCGGCTGCTGCTGGTGCTGCTGGTGCGGCACCTCTAGCGGTTGCGTAGGGTTCCGCGGGGCGCTAATTTGCTGCTGTTGCTGCCGTTGCTGCTGCCGCTGCTGCATTTGCTGCAACTGCTGCAGCAGCAGCAGCAGCAAATGCCTCTGGCTCTGCTGATCAGCGGGCATTTGGCGTTCGCTTCCACTTAGGCTTGTAAGGACAGAAGAAACCTGCAAAAGCACAACAACAACTTCTGCTGCTGTTGCTGCTGCTGTTGCTATTGGCTGTGATGCTGCACTTGTGCTGCTGCTGCTGCTGTGGCACAGGGCGAACAGCAAAAGGTGCAGCAGAACGAGCAGCAGAAGAAGCAGCAGGGCAGCAGCAGCTGCTGCTGCCGTTCTTTTCTCCTGCCAGTGGCGGCTGACCGTTTCGTTTGCAGCCGCAGCCGCAGCAGCAGCAGCAGCAGCAGCAGCGGGCGCCACCACTGCAGCAGCAGGGCCAGGCCCAGCAGCAGCAGCAGCAGGCAGCAGGTTGAAGCTCTCTAAATGCTGCTTCGTTACAATTCGCATCTCCCTGCCGCTATTATAGAGCATAAGCTGCTGCTCTGTCTTCACCAATTCTTCTATAGACAGACAAACCTCCTCTAGGCGCTGCGAGAGAGAGTCACCTGAAGCAGCAGCAGCAGCAGCAGCAGCAACAGCAACAGCAGCAGCATGAACAGCAGCAGCATCAGAAGCAACACTATCGTCAGCAGCAGCAACAGCAACAGCATCAGCAGCAGCATCCGCAGCTCCACTATCAGCATCACCAGCAGCAGCATCAGCAGCAGCACTATCAGCATCAGCAGCAGCAGCAGCAGCAGCAGCATCAGCACCCGCAGCAGCAAGAGCATCTCACCATACTGCTGTCTCCATTCTCTCTTCATTCCAGAGATAGAAATTCCTGCTGTTAGAAGGCGGTGGCGCTTTCGTGCTGCAGCAACAGCAGGGGACCGCAGCAGCTGCTGCAGGTACCGCCGCACTGCAGCAGCAGCAGCAGCAGCAGCAGCAGCAGGAACAGGAGCAGCAGAATTCAGGCCAGGAGAACAACTCGAGTTGGGCATAGTGTGGCTTCCGCTGCTCATCTCAGGATGCTGACTCTGCTGCTGTCGCTGCTGCTGCTGTTGCTGCAGCTGTTGCTGCTGTAGTAGTAGCTGCAGCTGGCTATCGAGCTGAAGCAAAAGGAGCAGCTGCTGCCTCAACTGAGAGGCGTCCCCCTCTAGGGCATCCCCTTGCTGCTGCTGCTGCTGCTGTTGCTGCTGCTGCTGCCTATTGCAGAGCATCTCGCTAAGGTCTTCATTCCTCATCCACTGAAGCCGCTGCTGTTTGCATGCACTCCTAACAATATTCAAGAGCCGCTTCCCCAGCTGCAGCACAACCGCCTCCTGCTGCTGCTGCTGCTGCTGCTGGGAAGCCATCATTCGCTGCTGCTGCTGCTGCATATCAACTCCAGCGCTGTGGTATGAAGACCTCTGACTTGCTAGCAGCTCGGCCAGCAATCCAGCAGCAATCGTTCGCTGCTGCTGCTGCTGCTGCTGCTGCTGCTGCACCGCCGCCAATTCTCCTCTTCCGGTGCTGATGCGTGCGTTGTCTGTTGAGACTGGGCAGCAGAACACAAATAGCAGCAACAACAGCAGCAGCAACAGCAGCACCAGCAGCAGCAGCAACACAGTTTTCGCATTAGCTGAGACAACGATCGGCAGCAGCATCTGCTGCTTGTTGCGGTCATCCGCTGTATCTTTTTATGTTTTTATTTGCTTCTTTGCTTTTGCTGCTGCTTTTATTTCTTCTTTATGCTAATTCTCATGTGTGTTGTGTTGTTGTCGCTGTAGCCTGTTTGCTGCTGCTACTGGTGCTGTTGCTGCTGCTGCTGCCTTTGCTGTTGATGCTGCTGCTGCTGCTGTTGCTGTTGCTGTTGCTGCGCTCTCTGTTACTCTCCCTCTAGTGCTGCAGCTCACCTTCCGCCCCCAGAGCTTCAATCGTTTGGTGCCGCTGGCGCTGCTGCTGTTGCTGTTGCTGCTGCTGCTGCTGCTGCTGCTGCCTGTCGCCGGAGCTTAGGAGCTGCAGCAGCTGCTGCAGCCGTTGACCACCCGCCATATTATTTGCTGCATCCCGCAGCAGCCGCTGCAGAACCTGCGGAGGCAGCCGCTGCAGCAGTTGCAGCACAGCCTGTTGCTGCTGTTGCTGCTGCTGCTGTGAGTTAAGCTGAGAGGGTTGTCTGCTGCTGAGGGTGTTGGAGATCTTCTGTGGCGCTGCAGCGCAGGGCACCTCCTGCCGCTCTGCTGCTGCCGCTGCTGCTGCTGCTGCTGCTGCTGCCTGCTGCTGCTGCTGCTGCTCTAGGAGGCGCAGCAGCGCCTCAGCTGAGGCTGTAGGGAGTTGAGTGCTGCTGGTAGCAAACGCATCTCCAGCAGACCTGCGGGTGCAGGTCCATACACCGCCCGGCCACGGCCCTTGCTGCTGCTGCTGCTGCTGCAGCTGCTGCTGCTGCTGCTGCGTACCGACGGCAGCTTCAATCAGAGAAGCAGAAACAGCAGCAGGAGGGCCGACGAGGGGATGCATTTCGAGGGCATTCGGGCCGGGCAACAGCGGGGTAGTTGCTGCTGCTGCTGCTGCTGGTGCTGCTGCTGCTGGTGCTGCTGCTGCATAGAGCGGCGCAGTAATCAAAGCTGTGCTGCTACTTGCATGCGCAGCAGCTGCTGCTGGTGCTGCTTGGCGTCTGAGGGAGTTGGGGATATACTGCGGTCCCTCTGGCACTGATACGCCCTCAGCAAGGTTCAGCTGCAGCACAGCAGCAGCAGCAGCACAGCAGCAGCAGCAGCAGCAGCAGCAGCAGCAACAGCATGATGGATGGGTTAATTGCTTGCTTGCCTCTGCCTATCTTCCTGCGTCTACTGAATTCACACTAAGACTACACCTGCCTCTACCCCTGATCCTACTACTATGACTACAACTATTGCTGCTGCTGCTGCTCAGCTGCTGCTGCTGCTGCTGCTGTGTACTAACTAGAAGGGCGCCGTTCTTTCGCTGCAGCACAACTTGGGGCAGGGCGTCTAAAAAGCCGAACAGGTCGCAGACACCCGCAGCATTTTGAAATCGTCGAAGATCTGCGAGAGCTCCGTACTTCTCCTAAATACACACAACATTCACAGCCCAATGCTGCTGCTGCTGCTGCTGTGACTGCTGCTGCTCATTGTGCTGCTGCTGCTGTGACTGCTGCTGCTCATTGTGCTGCTGCTGCTTCTGTGCCTGCTGATGCTGCTGCGGCTGCTCATTGTGCGGCTGTTGCTGCTGTTGCTGCTGCTGCAGTTGCTGCTGTTCCTGTTGCTGCTGTTCCTGTTGCTGCTGCTGTTGCTGCTGTTGCTGCTGCTTATTGTGCTGCTGCTGCTGCTGTTGCACAGTGTGCTGCTGTTGCTGGTGCTGTTGCGTATGCTACTGGTGCTGCTGATTATCGTGCTGCTGTCGATGCTCCTGCTGCTGCTTCTGCTGCCCCTCCTGCTGGTGCTGGTGCTGCTGCTGCGGCAGCCACGGGTGCTGCAGCTGCTGTTTATCCTCCGTCAGTCGCTGAAGCCGCGTGGCTGCTGATTACCATACCTTGCTGCTGTCGCTGCTGCTGTTGCTGTTCCTGTAGCAGCAGCAGCAGCTGCTGCAGCAACAGCTATAGCAGCAGCAGCGAGTGCTGCTGCTTCAGGGAGAGCTGACCTGCCATAGTTTGGGCAAAGCAGCAAAGGGAACGCCTTCAAATGCGCCTGGCTTTGAGGCGTCTGCTGCACCGTCTTGCTGCTGCTCATTGTGCTGCTGCTGCTGCTGCTGCTGCTGCTGCTGCGCTGCTGCGTCGGCAATGAGAGCGAAGAGAAGATTGCTAAAAAGATGCGCTTCAAGAGAAAGCAAAGGACGCATATAATATATGACAGGTCCAGAGGCCTGCTGCTGCTTCTGCTGCTGCTGCTGCTCCTCCTGCTGCTCCTCCTGCTGCTCCTCCTGCTGCTCCTGCTGCTCTTGCGCCTGCTGCTCCTCCTGCTGCTTTGTAGCGGAGGCTGTGCTGCTGCTGCTGCTGTCGCCGCTGGTCTGCTGTTCTTCTGGTGTTTGCTGTTGTTGCTGTTGCTGCTGCTCCTGTGGGAAGTGGTTCGCCTCTTGCTGCTGTTCTTGCTGCTGTTTCTGCTGTTCTTGCAACTGCTCTTGATCTCCTTGCTGTTGCTGCTGCTGCTCTTCTTGCTGCTCCTGCTTGCTATTGTTCATATCTTCTCTCTTCGCACCCTCTTCCTGCTGCTGCTGCTGCTGCTGCTGCTCTTCCTTTTCATCCCCCTGCACCTCTCCCTGCTGCTGAGTGCTGCTGTCGCTCCTGCTGCTGCTGCCACTGCTGCTGCTGCTGATGCTGCTGCTGCTGCTGCTGTTGCGCAGCTCTACTGCAGGCCAGCTGCTGCGGACGAGAGCAGCAAGATCATCAAAGCCAAGGGCGTTTGGGTGCAGCAGCGAGTTGAAGCAGCACAGGTGGCGCTGCAGCAGCAAAGACAAAGGCAAACCCTCCGGCCCAGCAGCAGCAGCAAGAGACACAATTCGCTGCCGAGCCCCGCTGCAACACACCAGCAGCAGCAGCAGCAACAGCACCAGCAAAAGCATCCGCAACACCGCCAGCAGTAGCAGCAGCAAACGTAGCAGCAGCCGCAAAAGCATCAGTAGCAGCAGCAAAATCAGCAGCAGCAGCAAAAGCAGCAACAGCAGCAACTGCAACAGCAATTATCAAACCATCTTCTCTACAGAGGACTAGGCGGGAAAGAGCAGCATTGAATGCAGCAGCAACAGCAGCAGCAGCACCGGCAACAGCAGCAGCAACAGCAACAGCAGCAGCAGCAACAGCAGCAGCAGATTGTGTCTGACTGAAGGGCTTGCAAATCAGGGCACGGATTAACGCGAGGACGATGAAAGGGAGTTGAGCTCGGCTGTGTAGCAGCAGCAGAAGAGCTGCGTGTACACCGCAAACCCTAAACCCTAAACCCTAAACCCTATACCCTAAAACGTAAGTTGTTGATGCCGAGTTGAGAAGCACTCGAGTGTATTAAGTGTTTATTGCTGCAGCAACAGAAGGAGCAGCAACAGCAACAGCAGCAGCAGAAACAGCAGCAGCGGTATACCTCTCGCTTCTTGCTGCTGAGGGGCTGCGAACTGCAGAGGGCTCCGCGCCGTCTTCTGCAGCAGCAGCAGCAGCAGCAGCAGCAGAAGCAGGTGAAGTGAGGGGAGGAGAGAGGGCCTTTGGCAGCAAAGGACGCGATGTAACTCTCAAACCTGACGCAGCAGCAGCAGCAGCAACAGAAGCAGCAGCAGCAGCAGCGACAACAGAAGCAGCAGCAGCGACAGCAACAGCAGCAGAACAAGCAGCCATATATATAGACAAGAGAAGCAGTGGAAGCAACAGCAGCAGCAGCAGCATAAAAAGTAGCAGCAGCAGCAACAGCAGCCAGCAACATACAAAGAGGATACCGGGTAAGCAAAAGCAGCAGCAGCAACAGCAGCAGCAGCAACACTAGCAGCAACAGCAGTAGCAACAGCAGCAGCAACAGCAGCAACAGCAGCAGCAGCAGCAACAGCAGCAGCAACCGCAGCAGCAGCAGCAGCAGCAAATCTCACTTGCAAGTCCTTTTGCAGATTTAATGAAGTCAGAGGAAGCAGCAGGGGCGGCAGCATTGAAGGTATCGTTCGCCAGGTGGTTTGCTGCTGCAGCTGTTGCTGCTGCTGCAGCTGTTGCTGCTGCTGCAGCTGTTGCTGCTGCTGCTGCTGCTGCTGCTGTTGCTGTTTCCGTTGTTGCTGGTGCTGCTGTGGCGCTGTTGTTGCTGCTGCTATATTCGCACGCAGGTGCAGCAACAGGTGCTGCAGCAGCAACAGCAGCGCGAACAGCTAATAGCTGCCTAATAGTGTAGCGACGATCCTGAAGGAAAAATTAAAAAGACAAAAAATGCACCTCTCAGCAGCAGCAGCAGCAGCACAAGCAGCAGCAGCAGCACCAGCACTAACTGCAGCACCAGCATTAACTGCAGCAGCAGCAGCAACTGCAGCAGCAGCAGCAGCAGCAGTCGTAACATCTGGAGAAAAGGACTATAAGGGATGAGTTAAAGAGAAGCAGAAAAATAAAAAATAAAGAAGGAAGACAATAAAACAAAAACAAATATATGCATATACATAAATTTATATATAAACATATAAATATATATAGGTATATAGATTTATATATATATATATATATTTATATTTAAGCGGTGTTGCTGCACTCACTCTTATCTCTTGATCTTCTTCCTCCTGCTGCTCCTGCTGTAGCTGCTGCTGCTGCTGCTGCTGCTGCTGTTGCTGCTGCTGCTGCTGCTGCAGCAGCAGCAGCATGCCGTCGCTGGTGGGGATACTCTGCTGAGATGTCATCATTAAGAGTGCATGGAGAAGAAGTTAAGAAAATAAATTTGTTTGTTTTATTTAAAAGTAAATAAATAAAAACAATTCGGTAAAAAATAAACAAAATACAGTAAAAAATAAATAGAGGGGCTTCCTTTCGCTTAACCATCACACACATAAATATATTTTCTTCGTCTTAAATAAATAAATAAATAAATAAATAAATAAATATAAATATATATATTATATATATATTATTGTCTATATAAATATATATAAATCTTTATTTATATATTCTTTACATATATATAAAACATATATTGTAATAATACTGTACAAGCGCTTCTCTCTGTTTAGGGCTGTATATGCATAACTGTACAAATAAATAAATAAATAAATATAAATATATATATATATATATTTATAT
>NW_013549792.1:6760-11760 GCF_000499425.1 Eimeria acervulina
GCCCGAAGCAGCTAACAAACAAACCTCAAGAGGGTCTCCAGCAATCTCCCCCTTAACATTTGCAAGAGAAGAGCAGCAAGACAAACACCGCAGCAAATGCATGCGGCAGCTGCAGCAGCAGCAGCAGCTACTGCTGCATGGCTGCAGCGCCGACGGAAGCACCAGCGAATCTCCAAGATGAGCTGTTGCTGTTGCTGCTCTTGTTGCTGCTGCTTCTGATGGTGCTTCTGATGCTGCTGCTGCTGCTGCAGCAGCATCACTATCATATTTATGTGTTTCGTGGTTTTTGCTGTTTCTATTTTTCACATCTTCACAGCAGCTGCAGCTCTTCTCCCCGCTGCTGCTGCTGCCGCTGCTGCTGCTGCTGCTGCTGCTGCTGCTGCTGCTGCTGCTGCAGTGGCAAGCAGCAAGACAGCCTAGTAGAGACACACCATTGTCTGTTAAGGTCCCCGTCTTATCGAAGCAAATACACCGCACAAAGCCGCACAAATTTAAACAACTCGCAGACACTGCAGATATTCCATACACTGAACATATCCTAACAAACAGCAGCAGCAGCAGCAGCAGCAGCAACAACAGCAACAGTACAATGAGCATATTATAAGAAGGAGCAGCAGGAAAAGCAGCAACAATAGCAGCAGCAGCAACAGTACAATGAACATATTATAACATGGAACAGCAGGAAAAGCAGCCACAGCAGCAGTACAAGCAACAGTACAAGCAGCAGCAGCAACAGCAGCAGCAGCAGCAGCATCAGCATCGCCACCACCAGTACAAGTAACAATACAAGCAGCAATACAAGCAGCAGCAGCAGCAACAACAACAGTAGCAACAGTAAGCGAAACAGCAGTAGCAGCACCAGGACAGCACCAGAACAGCAGCAGCAGCAACAGCAGCAACAGCAGCAGCAGCATCAGCAGCATCAGCAGCACTAGCAGCAGCATCCGCAGCAGCAGCAGCACGACCACCACCAGAACCGCACCACCACAACAACAGCAGCAGCATAATCATCGTCATCCGCAGCAGCAGCAGCATCATCATCATCATCATCATCTGCAGCAGCAGCAGCATCATCATCATCATCATCATCCGCAGCAGCAGCAGCAGCAGCAGCAGCAGCAGGAGCAGCAGGGATAGGGTACCTAGCAGCAGCAGCAGTAAGAGAAACAGAGAGCGTTGCTCTTAGAGCTGGAGGCACCGCATCTGTTGCTAGGTCTGCAACAAGAAATACAGCTTTCTTTAGCGATACACCTCTGTTATAAAATAATATTGAAGTATAAACAGCAGCAATTAAAGCTAGCATCCCCAAACAAAACAAAAACGATAACGCCTCTGAACACCCCACACACATACACACCAGCAGCAGCAGCAGCAGCAGCAACAGCAGCAGCAGCAGCAAGAACAGCCAAAGCAGCAGCAGAAGTAACCGCAGCAGAAGCAGAAGCAGCAACAGCAGCAGCAGCAAAAGAAGCAGCAGCAAAACACACAAAAAGAAGCGGCGATGTGTATTGTTGAATGCTCTGCTGCTGCAGTCCTTTTCACTTTGCTGCTGCTGCTCTTGCTGCTGCTGCTGCTGCTGCGACTCTGTTGCCTCTGCTACATCTGCCTCTGCTGTTTCCGCTGCCGCTGCTGCTGCTTCTACTCTGCTGCCTTTGCTGCTGCTGCTGCTTTTGCTGCTGCTTTTGCTGCTGCTGCTGCTGCTGCTGCAGTTACCTCTATCGAAGTCAACCCTAGGAGGTGAGGGGAAGAGCAGAGGCCTGACTGTGTCTCCTTGAGCCGTTGCAAACCCAACGCGGCAAACCATACCAACAGCAAACCTGTTGTTGCTTGCTGCAGCAGCAACAGCAGCAGCAGCAGCAGCAGCAGTAGCAGCAGCAGCAGCAGATACAGCAGGGGGAGATGCGGGAACAGGAGCAGCAGCAGGAACAGGAATAGCAACAGCAACAATAACACAACCAGAAGCAATGGCAGATACAGCAGCAGCAGCAGATACAGCAGCAGCAGCAGCAGATACAGCAGCAGCAGCAGATACAGCAGCAGCAGCAGCAGCAGCAGCAGCGCGTTGATGAGATTATTGCACAGCCCCTCTATTCCTCTGTGTAATAGGCAAAGCAATCACTGAGAGTATAAAATAAATAAATTTGTCTTGTAATAAAATAAATAAATAAATAAATAAATAAATAAATAATATTTATATTTTATATTTTATTTTTTATTTCTTTAACTCTCACTGCTGCCGTCTTTTGCTGCTTCCCCTCCGCACATCGAAGCCAAAACTTCAGTGCCAGCAAACACCAAATGATTTCTCTCCTGCAGCAGCAGCAGCAGCAGCAGCATGAGTAGCAGCAGCAGCATGAGTAGCAGCAGCAGCAGCAGCAGGAGCAGCAGGAGCAGCAGCAAATGAAGAATCACGAACAGCAAATAGGCGAAAACAGCAGCGCCAGATGCAGCAGAGCAGCAGCAAATCAGGTGAAAGCAGATGAAGAACAGCAAAAGTAGCAGCAGCAGCACCAGCAGCAGCAGCACCAGCACCAGCAGCAGCAGCAGCAAATAGGAGGCCGAGATGCATTAGACGCAGCAAACATAAAATGTAAAACAAAACAAAAAATAAAAAAGCAAACAGAAAAAGAAAAAGACGAAGGAGACAGCAGCAAAACGAGACACACAAAAAACAGCAGCAGCAGCAGCAGCAGCAGCAGCAAAACAGACACAAACACCCAGCTGCTGCTGCTGCAGCTACTGCTGGAGGCACTGCTGCAGCAGCAACTGCTGCTGCTGCTACTGCTACAGCCACTGCTGCATCAGCAACTGCTGCTACTGCTGCAGCCACTGCTGCAGCTGCTGCTGCTGCTGGTGTTGCTGCTGCTGCTGCTGGTGTTGCTGCTGCTGCACCTGTTCTAAAGAAATAGATTTATTTGTTTCAGTGGTTAGCGGCAAAGGCGACTTCAAGACCGAGAAACACTCTCCTGTTAAGCTTCGTTCATCGAGCACAACCTGCAGAGACACCCGAACACATATCCTTCATCCTGCTGCTGCTGCTGCTGCTGCTGCTGTTGCTTCTGATGCTGTTGCTGTTGATGCTGTTGCTGTTGCTGCTTATCATGATGCTGTTGCTGCTGCTGTTCGTGCTTTTGCTGCTGTTGGTGCTGATAATGGTGCACTGGATGCAACGAAGGGAGCTGCACTGCAGCAGCAGCAGCAGCAGCAACAGCAGCAGCAGCAGCAGCAGCATTCTTACCGTTCCTTCGAGCAGCAGCAAATCGCACGGGACCCGCATGCCTGGCTTCAGCAGCAGCAAATCTCCATTTGTTAGACAGTCAGATGATATTGCTACTTTCTCGAGACAGCTGCTGCTGATGCTGCTGCTGATGCTGCTACTGCTGCTGCTGCTGCAGCAGCTGCTGCTGCAGCAGCAGCTGCTGCTGCAGGATCTGCGCCCCAACACTTCCACCATCGAGACGCTCTCCGTCACCTCCTTTATCCGCTGCATCTGCTGCCTTTAAACACAGCAGCAGCAGCAGCAGCAGCAGCAGCAACAGCGCATGCAGCAGCAGAAGAAGCAGCAGCAGTAGCACATCCAGCGTCAACAGCATCTCCATAATCAGCAGCATCAGCAGCACCAGCAACATCAGCATCAGCAGCAGCATCAGCACCAGCAGCAGCATCAGCAGCATCGGCACCAGCAGCACCATCAGCAGCATCAGCAGCATCAGCAGCAGCAGCAGGAGTAAGGGCCTACCTTTGCGTCAGTACATCTGCAAGCGTGGATGCAGCAGTAAGCGAGGAGACAATAATAGCATAGAAAAAGTATTCGTCTAACAGCCACAGAGCAATAGCAGCAATTTGGAACAAATAAAAGGGCTGCAGCACCTCGCCAAGCAGCAAAGATATAAACGAAGCAGCAGGAAACTGCAACGTGCATGCACCAAATAGCTGCTGCCGCTGCTGCACCAAACAGCAGCACAATCCGTGCTGCTGCACTGCATGCAGCAGCAAAGAAGGAGAAACATCAACATCAAACCCCACAACTCTAAACTCATTTCCAGACGACCTGAAGCACAACCACGCAGCAGCAGCAGCAGCAGCAGCAGCAGCAGCAAAGCCAGAAGCAGACGCAGCAGCGCAAAGGCAGCAAAAGCAGCGGCAGCAGCAGAAGCAGCAGCAGAAGCAGCAAAACAAACAGAATGAGGGATGCAATAGGAAGAGCAGCAGCAACAGCAGCAGCAACCTCGGCAGCCGCAGAAGAAGCAAACAACGGAAGCACCAACCCTACCAGCAGCAGCAGCAGCAGCTGTAGCAGCAGCACTAGCAGCAGCAGCAACAACTCCAGCGGCAGCAACAAACGCAGCGGCAGCAACAAGAGCAGCAGCAACACCGGCAGCAGCACCAACAGCAGCAACAACCGCAGCAGCAACAACAGGTGCAGCAACCGCAGCAGCAACAACAGGTGCAGCAACGCCATAAAAGTTGCAGCAACAGCAGCGAGCGCAACAGAAGCAACAGCAACAGGAGCAGCAGCAGCAGCAACAGCAACAGGAGCAGCAGCAGCAGCAACAGCAACAGCAACAGCAACAGCAGCAGCAACAGCAACAGCAGCAGCAACAGCAACAGCAGCAGCAGCAGCAACAGCAGCAACAGCAACAGGAGCAGCAGCAGCAGCAACAGCAACAGCAACAGCAACAGCAGCAGCAACAGCAACAGCAGCAGCAGCAGAAACAGCAGCAGCAGCAGCAGCATCACTCTGTAAGAAAGAATCTGGTGTATCTGAAGCAAAAGAGAAGGGCCTCCGATGTGGCAGCTGCAGCACAATAACGCGAACAGCTTGCAACCTCAATGCTTCCTGCTGCTGCTGTTGCTGTTGGTGCTGCTGCTGCTGCTGCTGTTCCTGCTGCTGCTGCTGCAGGTGGATCAGGTGAAACATTCCAAGCAGTTGCTGCTGCCGTTGCTGCAGCCGCATCTTCTATGCTGCTTCTGCTGCTGCTGCTGCTGCTGCTTTTGAA
>NW_013549792.1:16760-26504 GCF_000499425.1 Eimeria acervulina
CACAAACAGCAGCAGCAGCAGCAGCAGCAGCAGCAGCAATGGCGACTGCCGCAGCAGCAGCAACAGAAGCAGCAGCAGCAAGGGTCGCGAGCTGCTGCTCGAGTTTTAGCAGCAGGCGGATCCCCTGATGCAGCAGCACCGACGCCAGCAGCAGCAGCAACAACAACAACAACAGCAGCAGCAGCAGCAGCAGTTCCTGCAGTGCGGCGGTCAGAAGATTTCAGTACTACAGAGGCATTATTTTTGCTGCTGCGCTTTGTGCGCACTAAGGGAGACTGGCAGCAGCTGCTGCTGATGCTGCAGCTGCTGAATAACTTCGGGCGGCTCAGCAGCAGCAGCAGGAGCAGCAGCAGCTGCAGCAGCAGCACATCGGAGATCGCCACGCGACTTGTTGCTGCTGCTGCTCTCTGCAACCGTTATGAAGAAGCCTGCTCCGTACGCCGCCTTCCCTGCTGCTGCTGCTGCTGTTGCTGCTGGTGTTGCTGTTGCTGCAGCTGCTGTTGCTGCTGGCGCCGTTACTGCAGCTGTTCTTGCTGCTATTTGTGCAGCTGCTCTTGCTGCAGCTGCCGTTGGTGAGGCTGGTCTTGCTGTTGCTGCTACTGCTGCTGCTGCTGCCTACTGTGCTGCCGCTGCAACAACAGCAGCAGCAGCAGCAGCAGCATATTAAGTGTGTGTTGTTTGGCGCTGCTGCAGGCTGTGCTTAGCAGCAAATATTTTTTGTCTTCACCTCCGTCTTTGTCTCTGATGTTTGCACTTATTGAAGATTTGCTGCTGCAGGGAGATGCAGCAGCAGCAGACAAGCTCTTCGTCAACCTCAGACAGGACTGGTCTGCTGCTGCTGCTTCTGCTGCTGCTGCTGCTGCTGCTGCTTCTGCTGCTGTTGTCGTTGCTTCGGGTGCTGCTGGGATTGCTGCTGCCGTTGATTGGGCTGTTGCTGCTGCTTCTGGTGTTGCTGCTGCTGCTGCTGGGGTTGCTTCTGTTGCTGCTCCTGCTGTTGTTGCTGCTGCTCTTGTTGCTGGTGATGCTGCTGCTGCTACTTGTGCTGCTGCTGCTGCTGCAGGCGGCAGCCTATATCTCCATCCAGTTATTTGCTGCTGCTCCGTGCTGCAGTGACAGCTGAAAAAACAGACATAAAAAAATGTATTGCGGTGAGATATGCTGCAGCTGCTGCTGCTGCTACTATCCTGCTGCTGCTATCCTGCTGCTGCTGTCCTGCTGCTGCTCTAATGATTCATGTTGCTGCTTTCGCCGCTGCTGCCGTTACTTCTGCTTCTGGTGCTGCTGCTGCTCCTGCTGGGAGTGCAGCAGCAGCAGCAGCAGCAGCAGAAGCACAGCGACCACCGCTACCGCAAGTAGCGGCAGCAACACCATCACAACAGCATCAGCAGCATAAGCTGCAGCAGCAGTACAAGCAGCAGCAGCACAAGCAACTGTAGCAGCAGCAGCACAGGCAGCAGTAGCAGCAGCAGCACAAGCAGCAGCAGCAGCAGCAGCAGCAAGGTGGTTTGCTGTGTTGTGTTGCGCAGCTTTATGATGATGCCATGGGCCTCGGCGTTGCTCTTCCTCTCGCAGCACATTTGCTGCTGCTGGAGTTGCTGCTGACGCGTGCTGCTGCTGCTGCTGCTGCTGCTCCCGTTGCTGCTCCTGTTGCAGCTGCTGCTGCCGAGGCAACGGACGAGACCTTAACGTCTGAAGCAGCAGCAGCAGCAACAACAGCAACAGCAACAGAAGCAAAGACGCCAGATGCCTCACCTGCAGCAGCAACTGCAGCAAGGGAAGCAGCAGCAGAGACAGCAGCTGCTGCAGCAACAGAGACAACAGCAGCAACATCAGCAGCAACACCACCGGCTGAATTTGCTGCAACCGATTACCTGCGAATGGCAGAGAGAGTTTGGGTGAAGCTTCCTGCTGCTGTTGCTGTTGTTGCTTTTGCTGCTGCTGCTGCTGTTGCTGCTGCCGCTGCTATTGCTGCTTGTGCTGCTGCTA
Source organism: Eimeria acervulina (assembly GCF_000499425.1). Taxonomy (NCBI): domain Eukaryota; phylum Apicomplexa; class Conoidasida; order Eucoccidiorida; family Eimeriidae; genus Eimeria; species Eimeria acervulina. Next base: position 18,747 of record NW_013549792.1, read on the forward strand.
CTGTGGTTGCCGCTGCGGTTGCTGCTGCTGCTGCTCCGGTACCGCATGGTACAATTGCTGCTGCTGCTGCAGTTGCCGTTGCTGCAGTTGCTGCTGCTGCTGCTGCTGCTGGGGTGTATATGCAGGTTTGCATGCGGGAAGATGCTGCTGCCTTTAATAGCTGTTCTCTCCCTCCGAAGGCGCTGCTGCTGCAGGGATGGCTAACACTCCTTAAACGCATGTGCGTACTTCTGCTGCTGCTGCTGCTGCTTCCGTTGCTGCTGCTGGCTGCTGTTGCTGCGACTACGGCTGCTACTGCTGCTGCTGCTACGGTTGATGATGCTACTGCTGCGGCTGCTACTGCTGCTGCAAAGGTTGCTGCTGCTGGTATTACTGCTGCTACTGCTGCTGCTGCAGTTGCTGCTACTGCTGCTATTGCTGCTGCGACTGTTTCTAGTGCTTGTGGTGTCCATTACCTTCGACTTGGCGTGTCTCTTTTGCTGCTGCTGCTGCTGTTTGCTGCTGCTACAGGGTTTGTGGGGTGCCAAGCGAGCCGCTGCTGTTTGATGCTGAGGTGTGTCTCTTTGCTGCTGCATGCCGCCAGAAGATTTGCTGCAGCAGGTGAGGCCTTTTGTTTATTTTTTTTTTCTGTGTTTATTTATTTTTTGTTTTTGTTTATTTTATCTATTTTTGTTTATTTATTTTTCTTTTTGTTTATTTATTTTTTGTTTTTGTTTATTTTCTTTTATCTCTCGGCTTTCTCCTGTCTTTCTGTCTGATCCATTTATCTCTATCTCTGTTTCTTTTTCTGTCTTTCTCTTTCTGTGTTTGCGCATATATATATATATATATATTATTTATTTGTTTATCTATTTATCTATCTGTTTATTTATTTACATGTATATATACATGCATATATATATAGATGCATATATATATATATATATATATATGATTTTTTATAGAGTATAATACGCATCTCCATACATATCTATTATATATATTAATTTATTATTTGAGCAATTTAATTAATAAATTTATTTATTTATTTATTTATATTTCTGCAGAGACTCTGCTGAAGGAGTGCCGTCTGAGCTGCTGATTTTACTGCGAAATCCAAAATCCAAATTTTCGTCGATTTCTCCACCTGAGGGCCGCCGCCTCGCACGGGTTCGATTCCCTTCATTTCTTAATTATATAATTATATATATATAATTATATATATAATTATATTTCTATAATTATATATTTATATATAATTATATATATATAATTATATGTATGATTATATATATTATTATATAGATAATTATATATATCTATATAGATTTATTTATTAGATATATGATATTGTTTATATTGGATCTTATTAGATGTAATGCAGCTATTTGGCATTCATAATATATATAAATATAAATAAATATATAAATATATATAAAATATATATTGTATAAACAATATTATTTAATATTTTCATAGATATACTTCACCTATTTGATAAATTATCTGCAGTTTGCTTTAATTTTATTTATTTATTTTTTTATTTTCTTTTTGGTGTTTTCTTCGTCGCTGCAGGTCGCCGAACTTATTGCAAAAACTTTCAGACCTAACAATTATTATTAAACCCGACATGCAGCAGCAAATCTCGTTGCTGCTGTTGCTGCAGCTCTTGCTGCTGCTGTAGCTGGTGCTGCAGCAGCTGGCGTTTTTGCAGCTCTTGCTGCAGCAAGAGCTGAGGCAGAGCCGCTGCAGCAGCTGCAGCAAGAGCTGCAGCAGCTCTCGCGTCTCCAGCTGTTGTTGCTGCAAGTATTGCAGGTCTAGCTGGTGCTGCTGCAGCTGTCGTTGCTGCTGCAGCTGTCGTTGCTGCAGCAGCTGCCGGCGGTGTATTTGTTTTTTGTTTGTTTGATGGGCCTCAAAATTATTTTTGAGTATATATAATAACAAAGACACAAAAGTAAGAAGGAAAAGGCTGAGCTAGAGCAACATATGCAGCAGCAGCAGCAGCAGCAGCAGCAACTATGCACAGAAGATAGCTACAGCTAGCTACATTTCCACGGCAGCTAGTCAATGATAGCTGCAGCAAGCTACAGCTACCTACGGCTAGTCATAGAGTGCTACAGCTAGCTACAGATAGGTGCAGCTAGTCGCAGGTCGGCACAACCAGCTAGAGATAGCTACAGCTAGCTGCAGCTAGCTACAGTTGGCTACTGCTAGCTACAGCCACCCACTACTAGCTACAGCTAGCTACTGCTGGCTCGAGCTAGCTGCAACTAGCCGCGGATAGCAACAGCTAGTTACTGCCAGCCTCGGCTAGCTACAGCTGGCTACAGCTAGCTGCGGCTAGCTACAGCTGGCTACCGCTAGCTGCCGCTGGCTACCGCTAGCTGCTGCTAGCTACCGCTAGTTATATCTAGCTACAGCTAGCCACGGCTAGCTGCAGAGATCCGCAACAGCTGCAGCAGAATTTTTAGCTAGCTGAATGCAACGCCATCCTAGTTGACCTATCAAGGGGCCCAGGTGTACTAAAGAACGGTGCAGCAAGCGCCGCTGCAGCGAGGGCTGCTGCTGCTGCTGCTGCTGCAACAGGCAGTAGATTGCTGCGGCTGGAAGCAGCAGCACTTTGGCTTTGGAGCTGCGGTTGCAGTGTTGTTTTTAATAGCAGCAGCAGGTTGCGAGGCATCCGCTAGGAGACCACTGACACACCTAAATTGCTGCTTCTGCTGCAGCAACGGCAGCAGCAACTGCAGCAAGTAGCAGCACGAAGCATGAAGCAGCATCAAGCAGTAGCAACAAGCAGCAATTTGCTGCTGAGTCACTGCGGTGTATCAGATCTACATTGGGAGAGCGGTGTATAGCGCTTACTATTAACAGCAGCAGCAACAGCTGTTGCTGCAGCTGTTGCTGCTGCTAATGCAGTGTGTGCAGCTGCAGCAAAATCTCTGCAGCGTCACATAGCAGTGGGAGACCAATAGATGCTTGAGCTTTAAAACCCTAAACCCTAGGCTGTCCAGCGGAGCGCTGCGGCGTGCTGCTTATTTGCATTTGGTGCTGAAGAAGCAGCAGCAAATAGATTTAGAATAAATTTAAATTATTAGTTTTATTTTATTAATATTGTTTATTTCTTTTTAAGTTGTATTTTTGTTTGAGGGTGCGGCGCTGAAGGCGTAGGCGGCAGGTCTGTCCGTAGAGATGTGCTCGGGTGTATAGGCAGCTAAAACCCTCACTGACAGGCTAAATAAAGGGTGAATAATAAATAAAAGTAAAAAATTAAATTATTTTTGAACAGAAATTCTTTCAAGAATTATAAAAAGATGCTTTATGGCTCACCTGCACTTGTCCGGGCGCTGCTGCTGCTGCTGCTGCTGCTGCTACCGCTGTTGCTGTTGCTGTTGCTGCTGCTGCTGCAGCGCCGCCCCCGTGCGCACTCCCGCAGCAGCTGAGCCAGCAGACTGCAGCAAGGTAGAGCCGCTCGACAGAAGAGTTTTGTTTTATATTTATTTAAAAGAAGTTAAATAAAAAGATTTATGTAAAGAGAGAAGCAGCAAAGATGAGGAAGGGGTGTATGACCGCTCCGTGCAGCTGTAGCAGCAGGAGCAGCAACGGCAGCAACGCCAAGCAGCAAACAACAGACAAGAAGAAGCACAATCCTACCTCTCTCCTTACATATTTATAGTCTTTATATCTCTAGCAGCACCTTCACTCTACTATACTTTCTTGCTTCCAGTTGTTTGCTGCAGACCGTACCTAGAGGCAGCAGCAGCAGCAGCGACAGCAGCAGCAGCAAAAGGTGTTTCTTCCTCTGTTGTTTTCTGCTTCTGTTCTGCTTTGTGGGTTCTTCTCACCTATGATGTTTTGCTGTAGGAACCTGCTGCAGCAGGCAGCGGCAGCACTTCGCAACGGCTCTGCGCAACAGCTGTCTGACTGCATCAGCAGCAGCAGCAGCAACGGCAGCAGCAGCAGCAAGTACGCCTGAGCTACGTTCCGCTTCTCTATCGCAATGACACCCGCATACGGTCTCTCTTCTGTACGTGGAGGTTGGTCTGCCGAGGTACTGTGCTGCTGCTGCAGCAGCAGCAGCAGCAGTTTGCTGCGGTCTGCATGCGCACCTAAGGCAACGACATGCTACGTGCTACGGCCCCAGGCATTATGGTTACGGTAGTACAGCACGAGAAGGAGGAGCAGCTGAAGCAGCAGCAGCAGCAGCAAGAGAGAGAGAGAGAGAGTAGGAAGGAGGTGTATTGATGATGATGAGTTCCGAGGTGTATGTACAGCTGAGAAGCAGCAGCAACAGCAACGTACTATGGCTGTCTGCAGCAAGGACTGGCAAGGAGCAGCACGAGGTGTATAGGCAGCTACAGCGGGTGCTTGTAGCGGAGCAGCATTGAGGTGTATAGGCAGCTGATGCTCGTAAAGGTTAAGGCGCAGCACCAGGTGTATAAACACTTAAAGCAGGAAGACGGCCGAGGTGTATAGGCAGCTGGTTCTGATTCAGGTGCAGCACGAGCGAGGTGTATAGGCAGCTACAGCTGCTTCTTGTTGTTCTGCAGCACGCGGTGTATGCACAGTTATAACAGGAAGAAGTTTCAGCCACTGCTGCTGGGTCTTAGGGCTTTATTTGCTGCAGCAGCTGCAGCAGCAGCAGCAGCTCTGGAGTGTACGTACACCTGAGGAAAGCTTACGATATATACGAGGGCAAGCGAGAAGGCCGGTAGCAGCAGCAGCAACAAGCAGCAACGGTTGCTGCAGCACGCATCTCTAGAGCAGCTACTACTCCTCCTCTACCTGCAGCAGCAACAGCAGCAGCAGCAGCATCAAGAGGTCTTCTTGCTGCGTGCTTGCAGTTAAGTAGAAGTTAGCAAGGAGAAGGTTTCGGGTGTATAGGCAGCTCGGTGCGAGAGTCTTATTATTATTATTATTATTGAATGAGGAGGTGTATCTCTGCTCTCTTACCTTTACTACTGCTTTTCTTCTTTTTTCTCTTATAGGCGCAGCAGCAGCAGGGGTTGCTGCTGCTGCTGCTGCTCTCCTCCGCTGGCTCTTGATTTGCTGTAGGGGGTTTTTTCTTTTTGAGGTTTTTTTATATTGCTGCTGCGGTGCAGCAGCAACAGCAGCAGCAGTTTCGCTGCTGCTGCTGCCTTTCTTTCTTTCGGTTTTTCTCTTTGTTTCTTATCTGCAGCAGGAAGTATATAATTCCTACAGGCTGCAGCAGAAGCAGCAGCAGCAAACAATCAAGGGCAGCAGCAGTTGCTGCAGCAGCAGAGGCGTTATCCTCGGTGTATCTCTGGTGGGAGCAGGAGCCGCTTGTTGTTTTGTTTGTTTTTATTTATTTATTTTATTATTATTGCTGCTCGAGTTGCTGCTGAAGAGGGAGAGAGAAGGAAGAAGCTAGAGGAGGCCGGCGAGAGTTTGATGGTTGTTTGTGTTTCTTTGTTTATTGTGTTTGTTGTTCTTTCTGTCTGTCTTTTGTTGTTGCTGCTGTGTTGCTGTTGCTGCTGCTGCGGTTGTTGCTGCGGTTGCTGCTGTGTGTCTTGTGCTGCTAGGGTCGGCATGCTTTTTTTTTTTGTTTGCGGTTTGCTGCTGCTGTTTGTTTGTTTTTGCTGCTGGTGCTGCAGCTCTTGTCTTGTCTGTCTTTGTTGCTGTTTCTGCTGCTGTTCTGTGCTTGTCTTTGCTGTTGCTGCTGTTGTTTTTTTGTTTTGTTTGAGTTCATATAGAGCAAGCGGTATAAGTTTGAGGGTTAGAGAGAGGCGAGGAGAACGCTGCATCAGCAGCAGCAACTAAAGCAGCAGCAGCAGCTGCAGCAGAATCGAGAGCTACACGTTGTTGTATACGGAGGCACCTCCTGGGTTGCTTTAATTGGCGTACGGTTATTCCCTTGCTGCTACTGCAGCAGCTGCAGCAGCAGCAGCAGCAGCAGCAGTTGCTGCAGCTCTAAGGGTGAAGCGCATGAGGGATGTCGGTCTCCCTCCTTTGCTGCTGGTTTTTCTTGTCTCTCTTTGCTGCTGCTGTGTTTAGTTAAGCGCTTGTCTCAATAGGCAGCAACGGCAGCAAGGGAAGCAGCAACTGCAGCAGCAACTGCAACTGCAGCAACAGCAGCAGCAGCAGCAGCAGGATGAGGTCGGCGTCTATGTCTGTCTCTCCTCTCTCGCGGAGTTAGCTGGCTGGTTGTGCTGCAGCGGAGCAGCAGTAGCAGCAGCAGCGGTTCTCGCTGCTGTTGCTGCTGCTGGGGGGGCATGTGCTGCGAGCGAAGAAGCAGCAGCAGCAGCAGCAGCAGCAGCCGCTGTGTTGTTGTTTGTCTCGTTTATCAATAAAAGAACAGCAACAAGTCGTAGCTGTTTGTTTGCTGCAGCAGATTGAGTGAGAGGTTGGGGCTGTAGAGCACTCTCTGCCTGTTGCAGCAGCAGTCTGCTGCAGCAGCAATCTGCAGCAGCAGCAGCAGCAAGGCATCTCCCTGAGGGCGCCCGAAGCCGCATGTGGCAGGGGCTGAAGGAGAGGAGGCAGCACCACCTAGCTAGCTAGCTAGCTAGCTAGCTAGTTAGCTAGCTAGGTGAAGAGCTTGGCGCAGCTGATCTGTAGCAGCTCCGTGCTGCGTGTTGCTACTGCTGCAGCAGCAGCAGCAACACGAACGGCGGTGCTGCTGCAGCAGCTGCAGCAGCAGCTGCCCCGCCTGCGACGAGTAATTGCGAGAAGAGGTTTCCGCTGTCTCTCTGGGTGCTGTTCGTACACCTGAAGCTGCACATACACCTGAAGCTGCGTATACACCTGAAGCTGCATGTACACCTGAAGCTGCATATACACCTGAAGCTGCGTATACACCTGGAGCTGCACGTACACCGGGGGGACCCTTATAACGTGAGAGCGAAGGTTGCAGCAACGGCTTTGTTGTTTGTTGCTCGCTTGTTGCTGACTGGAAGCAGCAGAAGCAGCAACAGCAACAGCAGCAGCAGCAGCATGAGCTGAATTAAAGCACGGGTACACCCAGCCTCCGTGCAGCGGTTGCTGCTGCGACGCGTCTCGCTCTTGCTGCTGCAGCAGCAGCAGCAGCACAATGCTAGGAGAGAGAGGTTGAGACAAAAAAAAAGAAGTGTAGACAAACGCAATCGATAGAGATGGGTTTAGTAGGGCAGCCACCGGAGGAGGCGAGGGAGGGAGCCTCTTCCCTCTGCTGCAGCACTTGCTGCTGCTGCAGCAGCAGCAGTTGTTGCACCTGCTGCTGCTGCAGTAGGTGCTGCTGCTGTTGCTGCAGCAGCAGCAACCGCCGCAACCCCGAGAGAGGAAGACGACGCGCCACCTCATTCTGCTGCTGCTGCTGCTGCAAGACCTGCTGCTTTTGCTGCTGCTTCTGCTTCTGCTGCAACAGAGTAAGAGAACAAAGGTTAGAGATACGGGTGTCTTGCTGCTGCTGTTGCTGCTGCTGGCTGCTGTCTCTGCTGCTGTTTGCTGCTGCTGCTGCTGGTGTTTGCTGCTGCTTCTGCTGCTGCTCTTTTTCTGAAGACTTTCTTTTAACTCTCTTTTTTAATTTTTTTTAATTTTGTTTTTGTCTTTGTACAGCAACCCGAGTAATAGTTTATATATCTTTATTATTTCTTATTCTTAAATTAATATTACTTATATAATTATTTATTTATATTTTTATTTATATACACGCGTTGTTATTGATACAGATTATTTATATAAACTATTATTATTAATTTTATTTTGTATATATATATAATATTATTATTACTGTTTATACAAATATATTTATACAAAATATTATTTGTATACAGACTGATGTTATCT
>NW_013549791.1:2500-12103 GCF_000499425.1 Eimeria acervulina
ACCCTCTTAGGGTGATGTGGTGCTGCTGTTGCAGCCCCTGCTGCTGCTTCTAATGCTGCTGCTGCTGTTGCTGCTGCCGCTATTTCGCGTTCTGCTGCAGCTGCTGCGTCTGCTGCTGCTTCTCCTGTTCCAACACGCGCTGCATCAGCCCCTGCTGCTGCTGCTGCACCTATAAACTCAATATCTTCAAAAGGTGTATAACTAAAAGCTTCGGGGCCCCCTAGACCAGGGGGCCCCACAGGCTTGGAGCAGCAGCAGAGAAAAAAGAGAGAGACATGCAGCAGCAGCAGCAGCAGCAGCAGCAGCAGCAGCCGCAGGGGGCCCCTCATGTCGTGGGGGGCCCCATATAGACTTAAAGATTAAGTGTAGGGGCTTTGAAAGAGACAGTTGCTGCACATTTAGCTGCCTATACACTCGAAGCCCCGGATCATCTGCTGCTGTCTCTGTTTTTCTTTCATTAAAGTTCTGTTGCTAATATATTTTGCGATTTTATTTATTTATTGTTAAATAAAACAAATTAAATAATGTTTAAAGCAGAAGACTACTGCATAAAAACTCCTACAAAGACGGGGCCTAGGGGGCCCCCCAACCCCCTTCCTGGATCGCCTTCTTGTCTAAGAGCATCTTCTTAAGACAATCTTTTTTAATATTCTATTTCTTTTCTTCCTTCTGCATTTAATTTGCATTTAAATTATTCATTTAATGCATTTAAACAACCGAAGAAGAGATGCACAAACAACTCTGAGAGTACGCACCGCCTGCACGTGCAGCAGCAACAAACACCAACAGCAGCAAGGAGGTGCAGCTGCAGCTGCTGCTGCTGCTGCAAGCAGCACAAGACGCTAAACTATGTCTTAAGTAACATACTGCTACAGGAACGTGTGGGGTCAGGGGTGGGATCGACTAGGATCCTCTTGGGATCGATCATGCCGAGCCGGGATCGAGTATAGTTGGGATCGTGTGACGTGTTTCAGTTGTAGGGAGCAATCTCTGTCAGTTGCATGTCGTGGGACCCCTCATGACACTCTGGGATCGTGTGGGATCGTGTGGGGTCGTGTGGGATCGTGTGGTATCCTTGAGTCGCCGCACGATCCGAGGGCCTCCGGGGTCACCTCATGGAATTATACAGAGATATAACAATAAGGCCCCTGACCATTGGCTCGGAAGCGCAGTTCTATGGGATCGTGCGTGGGATCGTGCGGGATCGTGTCTGGGATCGTGTGTGGGGTCGCATGTGGGGTGCTGCCATCAACATTCAAGAGAAATAATTGTCTAAAATAAATGTTTGTCTTTTTCTCCGCCTCTCTTTGCTAAAACAATCTAACCTTTAAACCCTGCAGCCGGCTGCAACTGTGCAGCAGCAGCTGCTGCAGCTGGCTGCAACTGTGCAGCAGCAGCTGCTGCAGCTGGCTGCAACTGTGCAGCAGCAGCTGCTGCTGCTGCAGCGCACTAACTGCAGCAGCAAATAAAAGCCAAACAAATAAAACAAATAGCAGCACATTAGCATCGTTCTGCAGCAGCAATGTAAGAGAGCAGACGCAGCATTAAGCTGCAGCAGACTGCTGCTGCTGCTGTTGCTGCGGTTGCTGCTCCTCTTGCTGCTGCTGCTGCATCTGTCCCTGTAGCAGCAATTCCTGCGTGCGCAGTTGCTGCTGCCTTTGTTCGTGTTCCAGTTGCTGCTGCTTCTGCTGCAGCACCTGCTGCCGCAGCGGGATCTGCTGCTCGTCTTCAAGCATTGCAGCAGCAGCAGGAGGCAGCAGCAGCCGCAGCAGCCGCCAACCCCTGCCTTTAGGAAGCAGCTGCCAAGCAAACTGCTGCAGCAGCAGCAGGGGCCTCAGGTGCAGCAGCAGCATAGCAGGTGCAGCGGAGAGCAGCAGCAGTTCCCGCATCCGCTGCTGCTGCTGCTGGTGCTGGGTCTGCGTTGCTGGTGCTGCATAGGCTACAAGCTGCTGCAGCAGCAGCGAGCTCGCTGCTACCTTCAGCAGCAACTTCGGGTGTATCTGCACGTGCAGCAGCAGCTGCCGCCTCAAATACTCTCTCAGTGTACGCGGCTGCGGAGGAAAAAACTCTACAGTCTCCTCTTCTTGCTGCTGCTGCTGCTCCTCCTGCTCTTGTTGCTGCTGCTCCTGCTGCTCCTGCTGCTCCTGCTGCTGCTGCAGTATCTGCTGCAGTGTCTGTACAGCAGCATTCAACTCCTCGCTGCTCTGGAGCGGAACATCCGAACCACCAAAGACGGCTCGCTGGGCAGCAGCAGCAGCTGCAGCAGCAGCAGCAGCAGCAGGGGGCTGCTGCGGTTTTCCTTCTGCTGCCGCAGCACTACCCTCACCACCTGCTGCTGCTGCTGCTGCTGCTGCTGCTAGGATTTCTGCCTCCCGATGCAGCAGCGCAGCAACTCGGCCTGCTGCGTCGCCCGCTGCCATGTAAGCAGCAACAGCCTGTGCATCTGAACAGGTGCTGCTGCTGTTGCTGCTGCTGCTGTTGTTGCTGCTGCTGCTGTTGCTGCTGCTGCTGCTGTTGCTTTGGGCCTCAGCATCTGTCTCCGCTGCAGGAGGCACTGCTGTATCCCAAATAAGAGTGAGGGTCTGCTGTTGCGGCTCAGCAGCAGCAGCAGCAGCAGCAGGGGTTTCTTCTGGTGCTTCCTGCTGCAGCAGCTGCTGCAGTGTCTCCTCCGGAGACACCACGCGGCCCCTGTGAAGGAGCCGCAGCAGCAGCAAAGGCGGCGAGGGCTCAATCTGCTGCTGCAGCAGCAAAAGCACGTCTCTAACTGCAGCAGCAGAAGGCAGCAGCAGCTTCCACCTTCTATCAAGGTGCTGCACGCCTGTGGCTGTCACTACCGAGACAAGAACCTTCCTGCTGCTGCTGCTGCTGCTGTTGCTGCCCGTGCTGATGTTGCTGCTGCTGCCTCCGCGCATCTGAAGCACTCTGCTGCTTGCTGAGCCTATAGTTGCTGCTCTGCAGCAGCCATCGGGGGGCTTCAGTAAGGGGCCGGGAGATCCTCCTGTTGTTGTTGCTGCTGCTGCTGCTGCTGCTGCTCTTGCTGCTGCTGGCCTTGCTGCTGCTGCTGCTGTCCCTGTTGCTGCTGCTGTTGCTGAGGAGCAGCGCGGGCTGTCACGGGTGATATGAATACTCAGAACTGGAGACGGTACTAACAGCAGCAGCAGCAGCAGCAGCAGCAGCAGTAGCTGCTGCTGCCTGTAATGCGAGGACGTCGCTCGCCGAGTTGTTGCAGCGGCTGCTGCAGCGGGAGCAGCAGCAGAAGCCGCTGCTGCTGCTGCTGCTGCATCCGCAAAGGAAGCCAAGGTGGGGGGCCCTCCTGGCTGTCTTCGAGCTGCAGGCATCTGCTGTTATGTCGTATAAACTGCTGCTGCTGCTGCTGCTGCTGCTGAAGCTACTCCTGCAGCTAACGTCGACGTCGAGGACGACAACGGCGTCGTCGTCGAGCAGCAGCCGTTGCTGCTGAGTTGGAGTTTCTGCTGCTGCTGCTGCTTGAGCAGCAAGAGAGCAGCCCCGACCGCATGCATGCAGCGGGCGAGAGGCGAAGGAAGCAAAGACAGCAGCAGCAGCAGCAACTGCAGCACTGAGCCCGTAGTACTACTGCTGCTGCATCTACCGTTGCTGTTGATGCGGCTTCTGCTGCTGCTGCTGCTGCTGCTGCTGCGGCCGCCGCTGCTGCTGCTGCTGCTGCTGCTGGGGGAGTAAAGACACAAGGCTAACGCACAATAGAAAGAGAGAGGCAGCAAGGCAGCAAAAAGATATTTTTATGTTGCTGCAATTCTTGTTGCTGCATCTTGTAGCTGCTGCTGCTTGAGCCTTCTAACGAGCAGCGACCGAGACGTGCAACAGCAGCAGCCTGGCGGCCTTGCTGCTTTTGTGTCTCATTAAGACACATACTTTCTGTATAAACGCCTTTGCTTCGTGGAAGTATCTATCACCCAGTTAGAGGCTGCTGCTGCTGCTGCTGCTGCAACTGCTGCTGCTGCAGTCGTCAGCATTGCTAGGCAGCCGCAGCAACAGCAGCGGCAGCAGCAGCAGCAGCAGCAGCAGATGCAGCAGCACATGTTGCTGCAGAAAATGCAGCGTAGAAGTACACGCCTCTATTCATCGTTGCCCGAGTCATCGGCAGCAGCAGCAGCAGCAGCAGCAGCAGCAGCAGCGGCACCAGCTGCAAGCTAACAGCCGCTGCAGCAGCAGTCTTTTGCTGATTTTCTCTGCTGCTCTTTGAATTCAAAAATCATTAAGGCTCGAAGGACAGCAGACAGCAGCAGCTTCGTGGCTGCTGCCCTGCTGCAGTCAGCAGCAGCAGCCAGCAGCAGCCGCTGCAGCAGCAGCTGCTGCTGCTGGAACGTCCCGACAGCCAGTCTTCCTCCAAGAACTCCCCTAGCTGCTCAGCAAGGAGCAGCAACAACAGCAGCAGCTGCAGCAGCAACAGCAACAGCAGCAGCAGCAGCTCAACTTCTCGTCGGCGTTTGTGCTGCGTCCTATAGCGCATGCGCTAGCCGAATCCGCTGCAGGAGGAGCAATAGCAGCAGCAACAGCAGCAGCAGCAGCAGCAAGGTTGAGTACGGAGGGTGCATATCAGTGGGAGTTGATTCCCGTGTTGCTGCAGCAGCAGCAGAACCAGCAGCAACAGCAGCAGCAGCAGCTAAAGTGCTGCATCCAGCAGTGACTGCTGCAGCGCTGATAGCGTTACTTACGCAGATCCCGGGTGTTAGGTAGCCCACAGCGGCAGCAGCAGCAGCAGTCTTGCTGCTGCTGCTGCTGCTGCTGCTGCTTGACTTGCACCGCGAAGATGGGTTGCCTCAAGTGCTGCAAAGGGGGGGCCTCTAAGGGGAAGTCGCCCTCAGAGGCTTCTGTTGAAGCCCCACAGCAGCAGGAGCAGCAGCAGGAGCAGCAGCTGAAGCAGCAGCAGCTGCATCAAGAAGATGGCTACGCAGGCAACCCTCAACAAGCAGCAGCAGCAGCAGCAGCAGCAGATGGGTCTATGCCCGTCGAGGGCTTTGATTTACATGAAGCAGCAGCAAAGAATGGTGCTGCAGCAAATGCTGCGCCTGCTATGGATGTTGCGGAGGAGCAGCAGCAGCTGAAGCAGCAACTGCAGCAAGAGCTGCCGCAATTGCAGCAGCAGAAACAGCAGCAGCAACAGCAGCAGCAACAGCAGCAGCAACAGCAGCAGCAGCAGCAGCAGCAGCAGCAGCAGCAGCAGCAGCAGCAGGGACCTGCAGCAGCAGCAGCAGATGATGACGCTGAGTTTGCTTCTGCAGTAGAGGGCCCCTCCCCCCCTCAAAATGCATCATCTCCAGTTGCTGCTGGCGAGCAGCGGACGCGGCAATTGCTGCAGCAGCGAGTGCAGCAACAGCAGCAGCAGCAGCAGCAGGATGCAGCAGGTGTCCCAGCAGAAGGTGATGCGAGCAACACTGCAGCAAAAGCTGCAGGAGAGTCAGTCCCTTCAGCATCAGCAGCAGCACCAGAAACAGCAGCAGCACCACCACCCTCATCATCATCATCAGCAGCAGCAGCAGCAGCACCAGCAGCAACAAATGAAGGTTTCTCATCAACATTAACAAGAATTGTGCAGCAAACTTTTGACGACCCCGCCGGTATATGGACCCGCATCATCACCTGCCTAACACCAACGGGGGCCCCCATTACCCCTCGCGATTCATCCCAGGGGCCCCCCCAGGGGGGCCCCCAGGGGGGCCCCCCCCAGAGGGGCCCCCAAGGGGCCCCCCAAGGGGGCCCTAGGGGGCCCCTCCCTCTTGAGAAGGTAGATCAGGGGCCCTCTGATGAGGTAGAAGAAGAAGAAGAAGGACAGCCTTCAGAGCCTGCTGCACAGAAAGCTGCTGCAGCTGCTGCTGCTGCTGCAGCTGCTGCTACAGCTGCAACGAAACCGCCAGAAGCTAAGGCGGTAGGAACGGAAGAACCAGCAGCAGCAGCAGCAGCAGCAGCAGCAGCAAAGCCTGAAGAAGAAGCAGCAGCAGATGCGTCGCTAAGAAATCCACCTGTTTCGATGCCCTCAGGGGAAGAGGATCTTCCTGGGTCTGCTGCTGCTGCTGCTGCTGCAGCAGCAGCTGCTGCAGCAGCAGCCAGCGAAGCCACCGCAGCAGCAAGGCAGGCGCAGCAGCAGCAACAACAAGCAGCAGCTTCGGGTTTGTTGAGTTGCGGCGACAGCACTGCAGACACTGCAATGGCAGCAGCAGCAGCAGCAGCCGCAGCAGCAGCAGCAGGTGCGCGAGCTGCAGCAGCAGGCGCTGCGGAGGCAGCGGAGGCATGCGGGGCCGTTGCTGCTGCCGCTCTCAACAACAACAGCAGCAGCAGCAGCTGCCCCCGTGTCCTATCGCAGCGCAGCAGCCCCAAAGCGGTGTTTGAACAAATATTAATAAGGAAGTGGAACCAGTTAATGTTTTATATAGAAGAAGAATTATTGTTTAAAGCTTATCAATATTTGCTGCTGCTGCAGCAACAGCTGGAGCAGCGGCAGCAGCAGCTAGAGCTGCAGCTGCAGCTATATCAGCAGCTACAGCATCAGCGACAGCAGCAGGAGGGTCCTCTGGACGAGGAGCAGCAGCGGGAGCAGCAGGAGCAGGATCTGCAGCATCAGCAAGACCTTGAGCTGCTGCAGCTGATATCTTCATATCAGCAGCAGCTGCAGCAAGAGCAGCGCGTCGTTAACCTCAGATGCCGCATCAATATCGCATACTCTATGCTTGAGCAGTTTCGTCTTAGCCAGCTTCGTCTTATCTTTGAAGACCCCCGTTTATCATTTGCAGAGTCTATTAATACTTTATATAATATTCATTACCAGCAGCAGCACCAGCAGCAGCAGCAGCAGCAGCAGCAGCAGCAGCAGGGTGCGGGGGGAAACGCCACCCCACAGGGGCCCTCCGTCTCACTGCCTGTAGCAGGCTCCAGCCCTTCTTTGCATGCAGCAGCAAGCAACAAAGAACAGCTGCAGCAGCAGCAGCAGCAGCAGGGGAGAGGGAGCCGTTTGGTAGGTGGGGTTGAGGGCAGCAGCAGCACAGCAGAAGGTGTTGCAGGATTGAGCTCTCCTGCTGCTGCTGCTGCTGCAGCTGGTGGTGCTGCAGTGGGGTGCAGCAGCAGCAACGGCATCGGCAGCAGCAGCAGCAGCTTCCCTGAGAGAAAGATAAGTGCAACAAAGTTAAAGTCGGGTCTTAGAAGCATGGGTAGGAAGATGAGTTTAACTAAACGAGGAGGCAGCAGCAGCAGACGCGCGAGCAGCAAGAAGGGTTTAGGAGTTAAAAGCAATTCTGATGAAGAAGGATGGATGCGAGAAAAAGGTATTTGTTTGCTTGCTTTGCTGCTGCTGCTGCTGCTGCTGCTGCTGTCTCTCTCGCTGTTTCTTGCTGCTTCTCTTTGCTTCTTTATTTGTTTTGTTGTATTTTATTTCATTTGATTGTTTGCTTTGCTGTTGCTGCTGCTGCTTTCTCTCGTGCTGTCTCTCTTTGCTTCTTTATTTGTTTTGTTTTGTTGTATTTTTTACTTGATTGTTTTGCTGCTTCTGCTGCTGCTGCTGCTGCTGCTGTCTCTCGCTGTTTGTTTGTAAACTTTTTTAAAGGTGTATTCTCTCGTTTGCTGCTGCTGCTGCTGCTCTCTTTTTTTCTCTTCTTTATCTCTAGTTGTTTTGTTTTGTTTGTTTGTTTGTTTATTTGTTTATTTATTAATTTGTTTAATGATATATTCTCTCGTTTGCTGCTGCTGCTGTCTGTCTGTCTGTCTATATTTTATAATATAATAATAGACAACTGCATTATATTGCATATAGTATGGATGCATACTAATAATATAGATATGTACGAAGATATATAAATATATATATCTATATGTATATATGTATATATATATATATAAACCCTAAAAATGACAGCATGCAAACACAAGTAAAGCCGAATGTAGCAAATTAAAAGAGTAAAATGAATAGAAAGTAAATATTTATTTATTTATTTATTTGTTTATTAATTTATTTATTTATTTATTTATTTATTTATTTGTGTGTTTGTTTGTGTAGGAAAGTATTTAGATTTATCTTATAGAGTTGAGAGGGATTCATCTGTCTCTATGAAAGTTCGAGGCAAGCTACCTTGTGCATTGTTTAAAGTTTTAGCGATATTAAACGAGTCAGACTTAGCAGGGAACTGGGCACCTATGTTTAAATATGCCGAGAAAGTATATAATTATACTCGAGCATCTCAATTAATTCGGCAAGTATTTGATTATCCTGTATTAGGTTTAAAAGAAACAATTATGTTTTCATTCGGTGTAAATGCATTAGAAGAATGCGGGGCTGTTATTATTTTCTGCTTATCACCCCCTGAGCATTTAATAGAGTTCATGGGTAGACCTATACCTCCTAAAGATAAAGTTAATCGTATTCAGAGTGCACATTTAATATTTCTTTTATATCCTATATCTGAAGGGCGACAAACAACATTAGAATTGCTAGGAAACTTTAATCACGGTCTTAGATATGTCCCTCTAAGATTAATTACTTATCTTGTTAAAAAGATCGTCCGAAGTATGTTTGTTTCTATTGCTAAACAATGCAACCAGTTTGCTACATCCCCTTATAAACAAAGAGTTGCTAAAAACCCGGAGTTCTACGCCTGGATCAAAGAATGCATCGAAGATTTTGTTAATGCAGACACTGCGCATGCATTCAAACAAGTTGAGTCTATTTCTTTATGTAGCTTTAACTATGAAGAGTTTCAGGAGTAAATAAATAAATAAATATATAAATATATTTATATATATATATATTTATTTATTTATATACGTATATATATATATATATTTATATATTTATCATGTATATCCATGTTTAAGCTTGTATACATATATATATTATATATATATTATATATTAAGTATATTTATATATGTATATATATATAATATATATATATATTTATATATATATATATATTTATAATATGTATGTATGTATATATGTATATATTTTTCTATTTAGGTGTCTGCTTCTTTTTAGTATTATCACTGAGCCTTCACATTGTCTTACAGACATATGAATTAATTAATATTTAATTCGTCTGTTATTATTATCTGCTTTCTTTTTTATTATTATTTATATCTTTGTGTATTTCTTCTCTGTCTTCATCTCTTAACTTTCTTTTTATGTTATGTTTGTTGTGCATGCAATAATAATAATTAATAATAATAATTATTATTATTATTATTTATTATTATTATTAATTATATTATTCTTCTTATACCTCTCTATGAATTTCTTAATCCACTTCTAGTGAGCGCCGCATGTATAGATTGTATAAATATATTATTTTGTATATTTATATATCTGTAATTCTTTATATATTCTTCTATATATAATAAATTATTTATTATAAATATTGCCTTATTGTTAATTTACTACTAATGCATTATTTATAATAAATTAATAATAATTAGTACGTCTCTGTTGATGCGTTATTATTCATTCCTCCTTGTAAATAAATAATAATATTAATAATAAATTAATAATAATAATAATATTATTATTAATATTATTATTTATTAATTTATTATTATTAATTAATAATTATTATTGATGAATTATTTTTAATGAATTAATATT
>NW_013549791.1:12203-23437 GCF_000499425.1 Eimeria acervulina
TATTTTTAATTAATTAATATTAACTAATTAATTAATATTAATTTGTTATTAATTAATGTTAATTAATTAATATTAATTAATTATTTTTGATTAATTAATATTAATTTGTTATTAATTAATATTAATTAATATTAATTAATTAATTAATAACAAATTAATATTAATTAATAATTCAGTACTTAATTATTAATTCATTACTGCATTATTAATAAACGTTTTTTAATGTTATTCATAATTAAATAATTTATTATAATTAATTCATTAATAATATTAATTAATTATTATTATTATTACTATTGCTGTTCTCCTTCACCCTTATATATATTATATTATTCTTTTATGCTCTTTCTTGTGTTTGCATTATTTGCTGAAAAGCAATAATAATATATTATTAATTATTTATTTATCTTCTTGTTATTAAACACACAATAGAAGATATAAACCCTAAACCCTAATTCGTTCGTAACACTAAACCCTAAACCCTAGTTTTAAGGCGCTAATCAATGCATTGCAAGTCCTTAAACCCTAATTCACAAACCCTAAACCCTCAATTATAAACCCTAATTCATAAACCCTAAATCTTAATAAACCCTAAACCCTAGTAAAGTTATCCCTAGTTAGACAAACCCTAGTTTATAAATCTTAGTTTATACACTTTAGTTCATAAACCCTAATTCATAAACCCTAATTCATAAACCCTAGTCAAGCAGCACAGAGAACATGCATACAGTGACGAGGAGACAGAGATTTGGGGTGTATGTACACTGGATGCATAGCAACAACATTTTATCTGCAGCAGCAAGCATCAGCTGCTGCAGCAGCAAGCAGCAGCTGCTGCGGCAGCAGCAGTTGCTATTGCTGTAGCTGCTGCACCGGCAGCAGCAGCAGTTGCTGCAGCTGCAGCAACAGATGCTGCAGCGGCGGCAGCAGCAGCAGCACATGCTGCAGCAGCACATGCTGCAGCAGCACATGCTGCAGCAGCTGCTGCTGCTGCTGCAGCCGATGACAGTGTTTGTGTTTCTTTTTATTCATGCTAAGCAAAAAATAAAAACAAACAAACGGAGACCCTTAAAATAAATCGGAGGCAGTAAAATATAAATAAAACAGAGAGAGAAAGAAGTAAAGAATAGACAGAAACAAAGAGAGACATTCATATGAAGAGACAGCTAAAGAGATAGCTGCAGAGACACCTGAAAATATATAATTAGAGGCATTCGGAAGAGAGACATCTTAGAGAGACAGCTAGCTACAGCTAGCTACAGATAGCTACAGATATTCCTACAGCTAGCTACACCTGGCTACAGATATTGCTACAGCTAGCTACATATATTTGCTAGAGCTAGCTGCAGCTAGCTGCAGCTAGCTGGGGCTTCCAGCAGGCTGGAGACAGAAAGAAATTAACTAATAAAGAGGTGTATAGATAAAAGATTAATTAATAAAGAGGTGCGTAGACAGCAGAAAACGAGTTTATAGGGAGAAGGTCCTTTAGAAAGAAAAACAAAGAGCAGCAGCTCTGGCTGCCGACGCAGCAGCAGCAGCAGCAGAACCAGCAGCAGCAGCACTAGCACCAGTAGCACTAAAGGCAGCAGCACTAGCACCAGTAGCACTAAAGGCAGCAGCACTAGCAGCACAGGCTGCTGCTTCAGCAATTTGATGCAGCAGCAGCACTAGCACCAGCAGCAGCTGCTGCTGCAGTTTTCTTCAGCAGCGGCACTAGCAGCAGCAGCAGCAGCAAAACAAACAACTTTCTCCCTCGCCTGCCCTCCAACGCATAAGCGAAGTATCCCTAGAGCCCGCTGCAGCAACAGCAGCAGCACCAGCAGCAACAGCAGCAGCAGCGGCAGCAACCGCAGCAGCAGCAGAAACCGCAGCAGCAGCAGAAACCGCAGCAACAGCAGCAACACAGACAGCAGCAACAATAGGAGGGGTCTTACTCCCTCGGTGTCTCTAGGGAGCCTAACCTTAAACCCCTAACAGCGGCAGGCTTCAGCAGTTTGCTGCTGCAGCAGTAGCAGTTTGCTGCAGCAGCAGTTCGCTGCAGTAGCAGTTTGCTGCAGTAGCACGTTGCTGCAGCAGTTTGATGCAGCAGCAGCTTACTGCAGCCGCAGAGTGCTGCAGCAGCAGTTTGATGCAGCAGCAGTTTGATGCAGCCGCAGCTTGCTGCAGGCGCAGCTTGCTGCAGCAACAGTTTGATGCAGCAGCAGCTTGCTGCTGCAGCAGTTTGCTGCACCCCTGCAGTGACAGCGACAACTTCCGCCTCTGTAACACGAAGAAGATATCTTTCCAGCAGCAGCTGCTGCTGCTGTTGCTGCTACTACTGCTGTTCCTGCCGCTGCTGCTGCAACTGCTACTGCTGCTGCAACTGCTACTGCTGCTGCAACACCTACTACTGCTGCAACTGCTACTGCTGCAGCAACTACTACTGCTGCAGCAACTGCTGCTTGTGCTGGTGCTGGTGGTGTCACAGCCACAAGCAACAGCAGCAGCGGCTGCTGTAAGAAGCGCTGCAGCAGCAGCTACCGCTCCTGCTCCTGCTGCTGCTGCTGCTGCTGCAGTAGCAGCGGGCTGTCTTCGAGGCAGTAGCTGCTAAAAGCAAAGA
The DNA here is from genome assembly GCF_000499425.1 of Eimeria acervulina. Classification (NCBI taxonomy): domain Eukaryota; phylum Apicomplexa; class Conoidasida; order Eucoccidiorida; family Eimeriidae; genus Eimeria; species Eimeria acervulina. The sequence goes on from NW_013549791.1 coordinate 14,803, forward strand.
GGAATCCAATTAAAATTTAAGTAAAAAAAGAAAATAAGAAGAGATAGAGAATAATTATTTTAAACAGCAGCAGCAAAACAGCAGCAGCAAAACAGCAGCGAGATGCTCCTCAGTCCAGCAGCCCCGTGAGCTCGGGCCCTGCTGCTGCTGCTGCTGTTGCTGCTGCTGCTGCCGCTGCTGCTCTTTAGGCTATGACAATTCCTTCTTCGTAACCACTACCTTTTTCAGTAGCTGCAGCAGCAGCAGCAGCAGCAGGAGCAGCAGTGTCTTGTTGATCTCACGCTCCTGGGGGTTAGGCCCTCTCGGCAGCAGCAGCAGCAGCAGCAGCAGCAACAGGGCGGTGCTGCTTTCTCAGGCGTTCCAGCAGCAGCAGCAGCACCAGTATTTTATTTTGCTGCTGGATCAGAGCCTTCCCTCAGCGAGGCGGAAGCAGTCTTCACTGAAGTACTCTCCTACTCAGCAGCAGCAGCAGCAGCAGCAACAGCAACATCAACAACAACAACAACAACAACAGCAGCAGCAACAGCAGCAGGTTGTTAGTGCCTCCCCAGTGGAGGCGGCTGCAGCGTTGCTGTGCGGGCGCATGCAGTGTATCGAATACATGCACAGCAGCTGCAGCAGCAGCAGCAGCAGCAGCAGCAGCGGCAGCAGCAGCAGCGGCAGCAGGGGCAGCAGCAGCAACAGCAGCTTACATCGCTCAGATGGCCCTTGACGGCCCCACAGGCCCCGGGGCCCCCATGGATGCAGCACCCCCGTCGAAGGAGGCCCTCGATGCTTTGCAGGTGCGGCATGAACTTCTGTTGCTGCTGCAGTATTCGGTTGTCTGGTGATACTTCTGCCTGGGCCGTTGTTCTTGCTGCTGCAGATGTTTTATCAGCGCTGCTGCTGTTGCTGCTACCTTGCTGCTGCTGGTGTTGCTGCTGCTGTTTTCATGCTGCTGCTCTTGCTGCCTTCTTCCTGCTGCTATTGCTGCTGCTGCACTCTTTTTGCAGCTAGTACCGCTGTTCTTGTTGTGTGGATCTGTTTGTGGGTGAGGGGGGACCAGCAACCTCTGCTACATACCGCTGCTGCTGCTGTTGCTTTTGCTGCTGCTGTTGCTGCTGCTCTTACTGCTGCTGCTGCTGCTGCTGTTATGCATGCAGCTTGAGGTCTCTCGACTGCGGGAGGAGAAGCGGCTGGCTGGAGAAATATTTTCAGAGACAATTTGCAGCTACGAAGAAGAAGTGCGGCAGCTAAAAGAAGCCCTTGCTGCAGCACAGCAGCAGCAGCAGCAGCAGCAGCAGCAGAAGGGGCTCACTGCGACAGCAGCAGCGGCTGCTGCTGCAGCAGCAACTACAACACATGCAAGGGGCTGCCGTGGGCGTCTTGTGCAGCAAAAAGCAGCAGCAGAAGCAACAACAACACCCGCAGCAGCAGCAGCATCCGACAGAGCAGCAGCAGCAGGAACAGCAGCATCAGCATCAGAAGAGGCTTCGTCTTCGCCAGCAGCAGAAGCAACAGGAGCAGCAGCAGCAACTCCTGCAGCAGCAGCAGCAGCAGCAGATTGTTCTTCTCCCCAATCTCCCAGTTGCATCCCGAAGCAGCAAGAGGAGTCTCAGCAGCAGCAGCAGCAGCATGAAACCAAAAGCAGCTGCTGCAGCAAGGGGGCCCCTTTAGATCTTGCTGCTGGGGGGCCCCCGGGGGCCCCCGCAGCTAAACCCTCCTTCTTCCGCTTCGGCTCCCTCCCTGACGCGCATGCAGTTGGAGGGGCCCCCAGGGGGCCCCACAACTGTTTATTTGCAAGGAAGCAAACTGCCGAGGTGTTGGATGGGGTAATTAAGGAGATGCTGCTGCTGTTGCTGCTGCTGCTGCTGTTGCTTCTGCTGTTGCTGCTGTTATCCGGCCGGCTGCTGGTGGTAATATTGATGTTGGAGTGTTGCTGCTGCTGTTACTGGTAGGGCTGCTGCTGCTGTTGCTGCGGCTTCTAGTGCTGCTGTTGCTGCTGCTGCCGCTGCTGCTGCTGTGCCTGTATCTGCTGCTGCTGTTGCTGCTGCTGCTGTGCTGCTGCTGCTGCTGCAGAAGCCTGTGGAGCGGGAACAGCCTCGCGGCGGAGTTGGGGCCCTCCCGCGACTTGGGGGTGCTCGCTCTTGGAAAACGCTGCTCTTTAGCAAGGTGCTTAGGGTTTAGGGTTTAGGGTTTAGGGTTTAGGGTTTAGGGTTTAGGGTTTGCAGGGTATACAGGGTTCGGGCTTCTTGACTAGCGGGAGTTCGGCTTCTTACGGCAGTTTAGTGTTTAGGGTTTAGGGTTTAGGGTTTAGGGTGTTTGTTCAGGACCGCTTCAGCAGCAGCAGCAGCAGCAGCAGCAGCAGCAGCAGCAGCAGCAGCAAGGCCTTCTCCCCTTCTGACTATCATCCTTCATCTGGTATTTCTTATTGGCGTTGCAGCCGCTCTAGGCGCACTAACAGCCCTTCACAGGGGGGCCCCCATGGTGGTTTCTTCTGGGGGGCCCCCCGTGGGGCCCCCCTTAGCAGAGAGAGGGGCCCCCGTGGGGGCCCCCTATCACAGGGGGGCCCCCGGGGGGGGCCCCTATCTCAGGGGGGCCCCCGGGGGGCCCCCCTCTCTGCAATATGGGTGGATAGACTGCTGCCTGACTGGGATAGACAGAAAGAAACTGCAGCATTTGATGAAGTGCTAAGAATGGGAGTGCCTCATGATGTGCGAGGAGAGGTTTGGAAACGGGTTAGCAAGCGTTTAGGGTTTAGGGTTTAGGGTTTAGGGTTTAGGGTTTAGGGTTTAGGGTTGGTTGCTTGGGGTTGCTGCTTGCATGCAGCGCCGAGGTAGTTGTTCTAGTTTACATGGATTTGCGGGTTCTGCGCAGCAGATCCATCACTGCTGCTGCTGCTGCTGCTGCTGCTGTTGCTGCAGGCTGTGGGAGACCAGCTGCGGTTGAGCCCTCAGTACTACGAGTTGCTGCTGGCTCGAATGAAGATGGCGAGGAGGCAGCTTCTGCGCATTAATGTGAAGTATAGGGAACGAATAGAGTGTATCAGGGGGCCGATGGATGAGGGAGCAGCAGCAACAGCAACAGCAGCAGCAGCAGGAGAAGCGGCAGCAGCAGATGGAGCAGCACAGGGGGGGGGCCCACCCGCAGCAGCAGAACCTGCAAAGAAAGACGCAGCAGTCTGCAGCGTCTGTGGGGCCCCTACAGCGCTCGCAGATGCCGCTGCTGCAGATAACAACAGCAGCAGCAGCAGCAACAGCAGCAGCAACAGCAGCAACAGCAGCAACAGCAGCGATTGTTTCGTGTGGGAAGAGGAAATATTTAATTCTTTTTTAGCGATTTCTGCTGACCTCCATCGAACTCTCCCTCGTCTTGGTGTCTTTACTTCAACGGGGCCCTCAGATAAATCCAAGGCACAGACAGCAGCAGCAGCAGCAGCAGCAGCAGCACAAGCACCGCAGGCGGGAGGAGCTGCTGATCACGAAGCCCCGACGGGGGACCTTAAATCAGCAGCAGCAGAAGCAGCATCAGCAGAAGCCCCAGCAGGTGCTGATGCGAGCACCAGCGACAGCAGCAGCAGCAGCACCAGCAGCAGCAGCAGCACCAGCAGCAGCAGCAGCACCAGCAGCAGCAGCAGCAGCATAGATGACTCCCGTATTGACGGTCCTTTATGTGCTCCGCCACAGCAATCTGCTGCTGAGGCCCCGTCTCCTGCTGCTGCTGCAGACTCTTCATCTTCAACGAAGGGCTCTGTGGGGGGCCCTCCCTCAACAGAGTTGTGTACTGGTGGGGCCCCCTCTGGGTACCCCACCGTCATTGGGGGTCCCCCAGAGGTATCTACTGCTGAGGGGGCCCCCTCTGGGGGGCCCCCCATTGGGGATGGGGCCCCCGTGGGGGCCCCCGAGGGTAGAGGTTCAGGTTCAGGGGGGGGGCCGGGGGGCCCCTGTGGGGGCCCCCTTGATTCTCAAGCTGTGGCTCCTGTACCCTTTGGAGTGTCTGGGGGTGAACGTATGGAGTTGTTTTTGCAAACGCTGTTAGAAGTGTTTGTAATGCTGAGGCCTGACTTAGGCTATGTTCAGGGCATGGCGTTCATTGCTGCTACTCTGCTGCTCTATATGGATGAATACTCAGCTTTCGTCTGCTTCGCTAACCTTATGGTATTTCACTAAGGGTTTCAAGGGAAAGGGTCTAGGGTTTAGGGTTTAGGGGGCTAGGGTTTAGGGTTTAGGGTTTAGGGTTTAGGGTTTAGGGTTTAGGGTTTAGGGTTTGGGGTTTAGGTTTCAGCGTCAAGTCAGCGAACGAGCATGGGCTTGCATGCATGCGCATTAGGGTTTAGGGTCTAGGGTTTAGGGTTTATTGTTGCGCATGCAGTTGCGTCGTTCTCTGCATGCATTTTATACATTTGATATGGGGCTGGTTGAAGCTTACTTTCGTACATTTGATTTGCTGCTGGAGGAGAGGCATCCGCAGCTGCTGCAGCACTTCTTATCGTTGGGTCTAGACACAGATATATTTCTTGTTGATTGGATGTACACTCTATTCACAAGGTATGCTGCTGCTGCTGTTGCTGCTCTTGTTTCTGTTGCTGCTGCTGCTGTTGCAGCTGCTGCGGAAGCGCTGCTGCCGAAGCCGATATCTTGTACACTGCATGTGCACCAGGAAGAGAACTGCTGCTCTTGCTGCTGCTGCTGCTGCTGCGTAAGGGTTTAAGTGTATATTTTGTTTGTGAGGGTTTAGGTGTCTGCCCTTTGAGTTGTTGGGGCGGGTGTGGGACTTGTTCATCGTCAAAGGAGATGTTGTCTTGTTTCAAGTTAGCCCAAACCCTAAACCCTAAACTCTAAACCCTACTAAACCCTAGAGCCCAAACCCTAAGCCCCAAACCCTAAGGCCTACTAAACCCTAAAGCCCAAACCCTTAACCCCAAACGCTTAAACCTACTAAATCCTAAAGCCGAAACCCTAAACCCTAAAGCCTACTAAACCCTAGAGCCCAAGCCGTAAAAGCTAGACCCTAAACCCCAAACCCTAAAACCTAAAACTCTAAACCACGAAGCCTAGAGCCTAAACCCTAAGCATCAAACCCTAGAGTGTAAACCATAGGAAGTAAAACCTAAACCCTAGCCCCTGACAAGCGGTGCCCAAACCCTAAACCCTTAATCGCTCGCTTGACGGTGAGGGTTTCTATCCGAAGAAAGCGCAGCTCAGCAGAAGACCCCCTGCTGCTGCTGCTGCTGCTGCTGCCTTCGCTGCTCCAACTGCAACTGCTGCTGCTGCTGCTGCTGCTGCTGCTGCTGCTGCTTAGGCATCATTGGCTATCGTGTCTTACTTCCGAGAGGAGTTGCTGCAGGGGTCTTTGGATGACTGTATGGCGGTCCTCTCCCCCTCAACCACTACTCGCTTCCAGGCTATTCATGTACGCTGCTAACATCAACAGCAGCAGCAGCAGTAACTGCAGCAACAGCAGCAGGAACAGTAGTAGTAGGAGGAGGAGGAGTAATAGTAGCTCTGGGGTGTACACTGAGGTATATATATATATATATATATATATTTATGTTGGGGCATATATAGAACTTTTATTGTATTGTCTGTTGCAGTATATGAACACATAGTACTGTATTACAAGTTGAGGTGTATATGCAGCTATATATATGTATATATATATATATATGTGGGGTGTCTGTACGTACAGTCGGAGAGGTTTCTCGAGCTTCTCTTTGACGTGAAGTTGACGCCTGAGCGTTTGAATGTTTTGCTGCTACAAGTGCAGAAGACTATTAATGATAAAAGAAAAAAAGGAGGGGGGCCCCCCGAGGGGCCCCCCCGCAGCGGTTTGCTGCTGCAGCATCTCAGCACCGAAGCTGCTGTCGCGGATGCAGCAGCAGCTGCTGCTGCTGCAGCAACACAAGATGCAGAAGAAGAGGCTGCAGCAGACGAACCTTCTCCTGCTGCTGCTGCTGCAGCAGCAGCAACAGCAGATGCACCCTTCAAAGACACCGAACAAACAGACGGGGGCCCTCGCCTCCGCAGGAGGTCATTCACTTGGGCGGTAGTAGAGGCCCCCCCTTCGGCATGAGTAGCAGCAGCTGAGGAGCAGCAGCATGCAGTAGCAGCAGCAGCTATGTTGTAGCAGCGGCGGCTATGCAGTAACAGCTGCTGCGCTGCAGCAGCAGCAGTAGCTATGCAGCTGTGCAGAAGCAGCTACAGCTGCGCAGAAACAGCTGCTGCTGCTGTGCAGCAGCAGTTTTGTAGCAGCAGCACACGGTGAATTTGTTGCTGCAGAAGTCTTCGCAGGTTCATGCCTCGAAGAGGGCTCTACTTCCGTCTGAGCACGTAGTGGGGCTGCTGCAGTTGCTGCTGCTGCAGTCGCTGCTGCAGCCGCTGCAGTTTCTGCTGTTGCAGTTGTTACTGCAGTTGCTGCTGCAGGTGCTGCTGCTGCAGTGACTCCTATTGCAGCTGCTGCTGCAGGTGCTGCTGCTGCAGTGACTCCTATTGCAGTTGCTGCTGTAGCAGCAGCAGGTGCTGCTGCTGCTGCTGCTGCTGCTGCTTGGGTGGAAGGAGACAGTTTTGTTTTTTGTTTATTTGTCGAAGAGTAGGGGCACTTTTTTTGTTTTGGTTTGTTTGTCTGTTTTGTCTGTTAATCCGAGCAAAGAAGATATGAATCCGTGCTGCTGCTGCTGCTGCTGCTGCTGCTGCTGCTTCTCTGCTTCTTCCTGTTGCTGCGCCTTCTGTTTGATAGCAGCAAGCTGCAAGGCTCTAGCTGCCTCTACCCCTTGCTGCTGTTGCTGCTGCTGCTGCTGCTGCTGCTGCTGGTGGTCTGGCTGCAGCAGCTTTCCTCCTGATAGTTTTCGGTTCCACTCAGTGATTTCTGTTTGTTGCATTTCTATTTGTCTCTTGGAAGGTAGAAATATTCTTCTGTCTTTAATTTCTTTATTTCTTTCTTCTATAAATACCCAAAACAATGCAAATACACCGCCTGATATCCATACACCCCAACGAAACGAAGGCGAACCCCTTCTGAAGATATCTCGACGAAATGTTTGCAGCCAGTCTTTCATTCTCAACATATATATATATTTTTATTTATTTATTTATTTATTTGTTTATTTATTTATGTTTATATTCTTTTATGTCTTCGCTTTGTTCTACTCTTCTAGCCTTTTTATTTTATTTAAGGTGTTTTTCTTTGTTCTTTCGCTCTTCTTCATCTACCTCTCTTCTTCATTTTCTTTTTCTTTTTCTTTTTCTTCGCTGTCTTCTTTTAATTCTTCGCTGTCTTTGTCTTCTTTTAATTCTTCGCTGTCTTTGTCTTCTTTTTATTTTATTTTTCTAGTTTTGTTTTTCTTCGTTTTCTTCGCTTCCTGTCTTCTTTTCTTCTTTTTCTTCTTTCCTTTTTCTTTGCCTTCTTTGTTTGTTTCTTCTTTGTTTTCTACTTTGTTTTCTTCTTCTGTGTTTGCTTTGTCTTTGCCTCCTTCTTCTTTGTCTTCTTCTTCTACTTCTTCTTCTTTGCTTTTTCCCTTCGTGTTGTTTGTGTTTTTATCCACATTTATATTAGGGAAGAAAATAATAAAATTGTTCTTGCTTCTTTTTCTTTTAAAAAAGTGTTTTATCTTTGCTTTACCACCTCTTTTTTATTTTCTTTGTCTGTCCAGGGTAGCGAGCTCCTCCTTCTAAACAAAGAGGAAATAAAACAAGAAAAGAATTTGCTGCTGCTTCAACTCAATTGTCTGAGCCTAAATTATAATTCTTTTTACGCTACATCAACGGCGATCAGGTGTATGTACACCTCAGCCCTATCGCTCTCTCTTGTTGTAGATGCATCTTAGCATATTTTGCATATTTCTTCCTCATAAATGAATTATAAATGTTTTATTACCATAGTTATAACTCAAAAGATATAAAAGAAGAGCGTAAAGAGAAGGAAGGAGTCGCTGGTATCAGAGTTTGTACAGCTGAGCCTCGCTGTATATACACTCCGATTGTTATACTTCTGATTGACGAACAAAATGCAGAAATATTCCAAAGATATTGCAAAATATATCAATTAAAATCAACGTAACTTTCAACAAACTGCTGTAGCCAGCCGCAGCAGCACCAGCAGCAGCACAGGGGGCCCCCCTGGGGCTGGTACACCCGCCTGTGTTGCAGCTCTAAGAGCAACAAAGAAGTAAAAATTAAGAAAAATAGATTATTATTAAATAATATTTATTTAATAAATCATAAACATTGAATTATTTTTGAATATTTAAATAATTTAATACAAAAATGTTGCATGCGCAGTGGCTTGCCCTGACCTCAGCTTGAGAAAGAAAAACAGATAAACAAATGTTTCCTATAATATCAAACAAACTATTAAATATTTTTTAAATCAAAATCAAATTACTGTTTAATTCTTTTGGTATATCTGCATGTTTATTATTTACCACCTCCATATACACGACATATATATGTATAGTGTATATATGTACATTATATATATAATATATATATATATGTAGATGAGAATGCTAATATAAAATTTGTTGTAGATATGCATGAATCCGCATGCAAGCATGCAGATACACGTCCACATAAATCACCAAGTATGCAGTTCACGTATCTATATATATATATATATATATATATATATATATATATATATATATATATATATATATATA
>NW_013549791.1:23537-25957 GCF_000499425.1 Eimeria acervulina
AATATATATATATATATATATATATATATATATATATATGCATAGGTATATACATATATATATATATGCATATTTACACATTCGTTCACACCTTGCTCTACATATTTTTATGTACATATATTTACATGTACATAAAAATGTACGTGTATATATATATTATATATATATGTATATTGATATAGGTTTATACATATGTTTGTATTTGTATAGAAAGATATATATACATATATATGTACATAAGTACATTCATATAAGTATAGATATATAGGTAGTTAAAAGTTCGAACAAAGCAACAGAAACCGATTGGATGTCATTTGAATTCTTCCGCGTCTTCGTTGGTTGCTGCACTTTCCTCTGCTTCTTCTTTAACCTGTTTAACTAATACTCCAAGTAATATTACTTTATTAACAATCTGTCTCTTCTCTCAGCTTGCAACTGAGAGCATCCATTATACACCCCAAGGCTGCAGCGGCAATTCTTTTGAGTGTATATACAGCAGCAAGGAGACAAAACAGCAAAAAGCTTGTTGCAGCAGATGCAGAGAGAAATAGATTTGCATTTTTGTTTATAATTGCCGCAACTCTCCGCATTTTATAGCCGAAACATAACCCCTAAAGCCCCTAAAGTGTAGCATTCCATATATATGCATATATATAATATATATATGTACAAATATATATATACATATGAGTTTATACGTATATACATGTATATATGTATGAACATATATACGGATAAATATATATTTATATATGCATAACAAGATGTATATATATACGTATAGTATGATGTATTGCTACGCTATACGTTGCATATTATTAATATTATTATTATTACATTTTATTTATATTATTGTGGCTCTACAATAAACACGATTAATAACATTATTATTTATTTGTAAAGTATACATTTTTAATAGAACAGTCGTTGTGATTGTACACCGCATAAAGAGTGACAAAGCATAAAAACTGCAAATAAACACAAAGGCGCAGCAGCTGTATGTACACCTGAAGAGACCCCTATTCTCTTTGGTGCATTTAGGGAGGTAAAGGGCTAAGAAAGAGAAAAAGGGAAAGAGACTAGATTTCAAAGAACAGATCCATTCTCTGTCTCTTTTTGTCTCTTCTTCTGTCTCCTGTATATCTGTACATAGGAAAAGAGACAGTGCAAGGGCCCCTCTTTGTTTATTTGAATTTAAGTAAATGCATAACCATTTAAGTTAGTTGGTGTCTTCTCACTCATAAAGCGGTGTATAAACAATTTGGAATATACATAAAAGTGTATATGAGAGTTGTGATAATATATATAAGACGACATATGTATAATGACATATGTATAATGCTATGCACACTATGGAGTAATAATATAAATAAGATATATCAATACCTATACTGTACTTAATGCAATACTAAAACCCCTTGTTTGTCTCTGTTTGTAGCTCCTTCTCTTAGCTGCGCATTATCTGTAAAGTTTATTTATTTAATTTTTCTGTTTCTCCCTTTTGCTGTACTTGTTATTTCTTCGCTCGTTTGCACGCTGTGTTGGGCGCCTTGCAGCTCTTAAATCACTCTACGCGTTATAAACCTCTCCAGAAACGCATATATTATAGGTCTTTAAAATAATAATAATAGTAATACTATTGTTATTAGTATTTTAATTTCATTACCTTCTCTTTCGTCCAAGTTTTATTGCGAGAAAGAGAGGGATGACTCTCTGCACACCCACATCTCAGCGAAGCCTGGCGGCTCTTCTGCGTTGTTAATTTCAACTTTTTATTGAAATATTCCATCGTATTAAAGTTAATTATTAAAATATTTTAAATATTCTAGAAATAATTCAAACTGAGGCCCCCTTGGGCCCCCCACTGCTAAGCGGTGAGCTGCACGTGGCTGCGGTGTACAGACACCTCGCTTCCCTAGTGACCTTTTGGTGTAAGTTCAAAACTCATGCATGCATGCATGCATGCAATTAGTTTAGTTTATTTTAAGTATCGTTTTGTTGTAAGGCTGTGTGTATCCCCGACACAGAAGGGTACTGACAGCCGCTGTTGATTTGTTTGTGTTTTACTCCCCTTTCAGCATACTGCAGCAGCTCTCGTGTACGTACACTATTCATTTATTTGTTTTTTCTAATAAAAGAGGGTTTGTATCGACTTGTAGAATTAATTCAAGTGCAGATACTTTCCTTCTCTTCAGCTGTTGCTGTTCTTGATAAAAGTTACAACTCTTTAGCTCTCAGGCACAGGTGTAATACACTTTAAGCGATGTTCGTTCTTCTTTCTCTCAACAGTGAGCACTAAACAATTCTCTTTTTTCTCTAACTAACAAAAAATAATTCAACAAACTTATCTATTAATACCACGCTCAAAGGCAAAAGCATCAGCTTTAGGGTCTTAGTTGCAGAGCTTATATATATATATA
>NW_013549790.1:0-10562 GCF_000499425.1 Eimeria acervulina
GCTGCTGCTGCTGCTGCTGCTGCTGCTGCTGCTGCTGCTGCTGCTGCTGCTGCTGCTGCTGCTGCTGCTGGTGAGAAGGGCCTCTAAGTACGATATTTTCAAGTTTGATATCATTATGTACGATTCCTTGTTGATGAAGACAAAGAATAGCTTGAATGAGTTGTTTAAAGACATGCTTAGCAGCAATAATGCTGAGCTTGCCTTTGAGCTGCATATACACCTCAAGATCCGGACCCTGTAGGTACTCCATTAAGATCCAAATGCCTCTCCAGTCTTCATAAATATCTAAATGTCGGGCGATTGTAGGGTGTTGTATTAAACATGCTTCTCTTAATGCATCTATAGATGCCTCGCCTACTATCTGCTTCACACATAGAGGCCCACTGTATACTTCTGCTGCTGCTGTTGCTGCTGATGCTGCTGATGCTGCTGTTGCTGCTGATGCTGCTGATGCTGCTGATGTTGCTGCTGATGTTGAGGATGTTGCTGCTGATGCTGCAGCAGCAGCACATGATGCGGCTGCAACGGACGCTGATCCTGCGAAGGCGGATACGGGTCCTGCTGTTGCTGCCGCTGTTGCTGCTGTTGCTGTTGCTGCTGCTGCTGATGCTGCAGCAAGAGGAGGGAAAGGAGCACCAGCAGCACCTACAGCAGCAGCAGCAGCAGCAGCAGATGATGATGATGATGATGATGCATGAATATTATTTGTATTTATTAACGACTGGCATTTGTATACAAAACTCTGAGACCCCGCACCAATTAGATCTCCCAGGGTGTACAGACGGCAGAACCCCTCTGCAGCAGCAGCAGCAGCAGCAGCAGCAGGAGTTTGCATGCAGCAAAGCCGCTCCGTAGGCACCTGCATGCCTCCCCCTACTGCAGCAGCAGCAGCAGCGACAGCAGTTGCAGCTGCAGCAGCAGAAGCATCTGCTGCTGCTGCTGCTGAACTACCACAACCACCAGCAGCTGCTGCGGTCTTTGCTGCCTTTGCTGCCTTTGCTGCTGCTGCTGCTGCTGCTGGGACCTGCGATGCTTCTTCGAGTTCATCTGCTGTTGAGACTTCAGACGAATGAGAAGGCGAAGAGAGACAAAAAGATATATTCAATTTTGAGTGTATATACACCCCATCATATCCCTGCTGCTGCGCTGCCTTGACGCTGCGAAGAGGGTTTCTTCTCTTAGGAATCGGTAGTGTTAGGCGGCGGCTGCTGCTGCTGCTGCTGCTGCTGCTGCGCCGCCCGCCACATATGCTGCCGCTGCCGCTCTTGCTGCTGCTGCTGCTGCTGCTGCTGCTGCAATTACTGGTGCTGCTACTGCTGCTGCAGCTACTGCTGCTGCTGCTGCAACTACTGGTGCTGCTACTGCTGCTGCTGCTGCTGCAACTACTGGTGCTGCTACTGCTGCTGCTGCAACTACTGGTGCTGCTACTTCTGCTGCAGCTACTGCTGCTGCTGAATCTTCTGCTGCTGCTGCAACTGCTGCTGCTGCCGCCGCTGTGGCTGTTGCTGCTGCTGCTGCTGTTGTTGTTGTTGCTGCTGCTGCTGCTGCTGCAGGACCCAGATGGTGTAGGTTTTATACCCCAATAGGCCTTCGGAGCAGCGCAGCAGGGAGCGTAAATAATATTAATTTAATCTTTATTTATTTATTTATTTATTTATTTATTTATTTGTTCTGCTGCTATTCCCGAATTACAAATTCAGAAAATAGGCGGAGCAATCACACAAACGTCCGGGGGCTGCGGAAGAAAGAACAGCAGATGCTGCTGCTGCAAATGCTGCTGCTGCTGCAAATGCTGCTGCTGCTGCTGCAGCAGCAAGGGGTGCTACAGGGAGAGAATTGCTGTTGCTGCTGTTGCTGCTGTCTGCAGTGCCTTTGCTGCTGCAGCAGGAGCTTCAGCTGCGAGTTGTTTTGTTGTTTGCTGCTGCGTTTGAAGGAGAAGAAGTGCAGGAAGGCGTAGAGGAAGACAGCCTGCTGCTGCTGCAAATGCTGCCGCTGCTACGGCTGCTGCTGCTGCTGCTGCTGCTGCTTCTTCTGCCCCTGCAGATTGGCCGCCCGGGAGAGCAGCTTGAAAGCTGCTGCTGCTGCTGCAGCAGCAGCAGCAGCAGAAGAGCGAGGATCCGCTCAGCACGTGCAGGTGACCCCCGTTTGCTGCTGCTCTTGTTGCTGCTGCTGCTGCTGCTGCTGCTGCTGCAGCAGGGTGCTGAAATTGCTCTAAAGGGAGACAAATATAGAGTTTGCAGCAGAAGAAGTAAATAAATAAATAAATAGATGAGAAATAAATAAATAATGAAGAAAATAATAAAGATTTAATAGGGCTCCTCTACGCAGCAAACAAACCCCCTTCAAGAAGTATAAACATATATTATATATATAAATAAATATTTATTTATATATATTAATATATTTATTTATATTTATATATTTATATATTTTATATACTGCACTGGTAAGAAGAAGAAGTGCAGGTGCTTATACTTCTTTTAAAAGCAGCAAATAAGAAAATATGCAAAATAAAAGCAAAAATAAACAGAAATAAATTGCTAAAGAGAAAGGAAGAGACCGAAGCACGCACGAAGTGGAGCTGCTGCTGCTGCTGCTGCTGCTGCTGCTGCTGCTGCTGCTGCTGTTGCACGGCGTTGCTGCTGCTGAGTCTGCAGCAGCAGCAAACGCAAGTGTGTGATAACAAGAGAAATGCTGTTTATTTTTCTTTTCAAGGTTTTATTAGAAATTAAAGAAATATAATTAAAGAGCAGCTTCTTCTATTGTCTATCATAATAAAATAATATTATTAAAGAGACCCAGGCACTGCTGCTGCTGCTGCCCTGCTGCTCCCAGACAGCAGCAAATGGTGGTGCGTGCATTGCTGCTGCTGCTGCTGCATCAGCAGCAAAATTCAATAAATCTAGCAGCTAAGTCTCTCCGTCAAGGTAATGAAAGTAAATATTCTTGCGGCGCCTCCTTAGAGCAGCTACACACAATAAAAAACAACAGCAACACACAAACACACATAAAAACAACAACAGCAGCTACAGCAGCTGCAGCAGCTGCAGCAGCAGCAGCTGCTGCTGCTGCTGCAGCTGCTGTCGGCAGGCAGGCAGCCGCCGCCGCGCGCTGCTGCTGCTGCTGCTGCTGCTGCTGTTGCTGCTGCCGCCACCCCCCGTGCACACGGCTGCTGCAAATACCCATGAAATAGCCTTTAAATTTAGTTTTTTAAATATATTTAAATTAATTATAATTATAAATATCAATATAATTATAATTATAGTTATAGTGTATATGATTTCAAAGTGGTCTTGCCCCTCCCGCTCTTAAAGAATGCACGGTCCCCCGGTGCACGAAGAAATGCAGCAAATAACAGCTATGAAATTCAAACAAATACGAAAGTAAATACTAAATAATTATTTTATTTAATATTTAAAATATTAAATAGAGACAATTCGTGCAAAAACCCCTAAATATTGAGTAGAAAAACAAATTTTCTATAGAGACGTGCAGACAGGCTGCAGCATTTAAGCGGCAAACTAAAGCGTATATCAGTGCTGCTTCATGAAGCCTCAGCAACTCTTTACTAATTGTTTATAGGGCTGCTGCTCTATCAAGACAGCTAATAAGGGTATACTGGGGGCTTCGTATGCCTCGTTTAATTGTCTCTGTGGTGCTGCTGCTCTATGGAGACAGCTAATAAGGGCTTCACAAAGCCTCAGCAACCTCTTATTAGTTGTTTATAGGGCTTCTGGTGTATGGAGACAGCTAATAAGGGCATACTGAGGGCTTCGTATGCCTCTTTTAATTGTCTGTGTAGGGCTAAGGGGCTACAGCCCCATAGAGACAATTAATAAGGACAGACTGAGGGCTCAGTATGCCTTTTTAGTCTGTCTTTACTGCTGCTGTATGCAGCAAGGAGTGTGCTTGCAACAGGGGAGACATTAGGCGCACCACGAGGTTCTCGTAGTTGTGTCGTAACCCCTTTCAGAGCGTCTTCGCTCCTAACCATTTTATCTGTTTGTAGTTTTTCGAGAATGTCTGTTCCGTATAGACAGTTAAAAGACGCATACGAAGCCCAAAGAGAGGAGATTATCTACTGCTTCTAATGAACACCTACTCCAGCTCTTTTGACTTGGTTATTTCAGGGGAGACACCAGCTGCAGAACGAAGTACTTGCGCTGCAACTCAATTTAGGGAGAGCGGCAGGTCGTGCTTATTCTAAGGGGTCGCCTTGGCGGTCTCCTAAGATAAGAAATAAGTCTACTAGGCCCCTCGTAACACTTAGAAGCACCGCTTGCTCTATTTATCAGCGAGCCCCACGCATATAGAGGGGGGCATACTGGTGCATAGCTGTAACTAGTATCAAGGGTAACTATGTTTTGTAGTTTTTTTCTCTAAAAAAATACAAAAAATAAAAATAAAAACTCTTTTTATCCTATCCACAGCCACTGCTCGTTATGCATAATGGAGAGTGTTCAGGGCCTTCCTTCAAGAGGGGAGGAGACTAATAGTTGATAGCTTCATCATACTTATGCCGGCTCTGCACCTGACCCCAACAGAAGGTGCTTTAAAAGGAACGCAATTCATGAAGAATGTCTCCCTCATTGCATATTTTGTTCAGATATGATGCACTGCGCGATGCAGCAAACAAGAAAAGAAGTTCCTCCGCTGTCATCATTTTTATTTTCCTCTCCAAATTACACCAAAGGAATAACACTTACTACTGGCATCTTCGTTATTAGAATAAGAGACATCACAGTGATGGCTATATATATATATATATATATATATATATATATATATATATGGGGCCTTCCGGTGTGCGTTACCCAGTATGTTCATTCGCACATCACCAAGGGAATAGGGTATTGCTGAACAACGTTAATCCTGCTGCTGCCCTGCTGCTGCCCTGCTGCTGCCCTGCTGCTGCGCCTGCTTCAGCAGCAGGTAACGATTTCTTCTCAACTCATGCTTTGCCTAGAAAGCGGGAGCAGCACCATACCGAACCGGTCTCTGGGCTGTACGTACCGGCAGTGCTAGTATGCAAAGCGAGTGAAACCCCCGTGCTGATTTGTTACTCTAACTATTTGGGGAGAAAGAAGATGCCTCAATGCCTGCAGCTCTCCAGCACTACGCACAGTGACCGGAGGCAAACAGAATTCTACGAGAAGCAGAGGCTCTATGCGTTTTGTTTGCGGCGATCTTCCTTTTTCTAGGCAACGGGTCTGTATGTGGAGACCTCTTTATGCACCGAAACAGTTGCATACTAATATGAGCTAGGCAACCTTGTCGCTTACCTCTAGCACATTAACATCCCTCAGCTGGACACCCGAGGAGCTCGGCGAGTGCTACAGAGACACAAGGGCCCGTACAGTGCATGAAGACAGCAGACAGCACTTTGTTTGCTGATTGAGTTTGTCTTTTAGAAAAAGACGGGGATTGGGTGATATTCTTTTCGAGGGTTTTCGTTCACGTGCAGCATCAGACTGAGTTCATAAACTGTCGGGCCCAGCTGGCGAACAAACTCCGCACCAAAGCGCGTTCGCGCATAAGACTTTTATGAAGGCAGAAATACCTGGAGGAGGTATTTATATGGTTGCGGAGTTTGGTTTTGACTTCTGCTCTGTGTACTGCGTTGCAGACAGCGGGGCATTTGTCTTACAACAGCAATAACATGTAATTCAGAAGGTGCTGTCGTTGTACGCCATAGTTGCTATCTCTCTGTTGCTGTTCTTCTCTTAAAAACATTTTCGAAGTATCGAGAAGAGGCAAAGAGGGCAGGATGCTAGAGACGGGAGGAGCACAGAGGCACCAAATCACCAAATGCTGCATGAAAAAATTGAAAGTATTTCAAGACACCCAACGTGCTATTCGCTGTATTTCTCGTAGACTAAGTGCAGCATTTAGAAGGGCTCATTTAAGAGGACATTAGAAAGGCGTTGAAGATTCTCCCCTGAACATACCGCAAATCTATCCACCACTTACTCCGAAAACATACGCAGTCAATCCGTCACAGGTATGGATATGGTGTATGCGCTCAATAGACAGGGCAGCACTCTGCGCTCTTTGGGTGGCCCGAGTTAACCTATAAAGCAGAGACGAAGAAGAAAAGAAACTCCAATAGGCAGCACAGCGCGTGAATGGAGCCAGGTCAGTAAGCAGCAGCTCTTCTTGGTTCGCAATCCCAAGTAGGTGGAGACAAAAGAAGAGTTAACTCTTCTTTCTGCAAGTCCTTCTCCAATGGTTAAGAACACTTGGCGGTGTGATGCTTCTGTATCGACGGGCAACTCGAGCTCAAATTTCTTTTGGATGAAATAAAACGCTCTCCCTTTTACCTCTTTGAAGCCTGCCTGCAGAAGAAAATAAAAACGAAGAAAGAAAACACCCGGTTACATTCAACTGCAAATGAGACCTACCTTCCGCTCAACATCTCCTGACAAAACTTACCGAAAAATGAAACCAAAAAGCCCCAAGTAAAAATTTCTTTAAGACTTCCTAGATGAAGGATAGCAGAAAGCCTTTTACTATAGTAGATGAGGGTCCTGAGTGGCGAGTACTAGGTGCAGCAGCTGAAGGAGTTTGACCGCTACAAGCTGCTACCCGGATGCACGAAGGGCTGGCTAGAGATCATTGAGACGACAGAGGAGGAGCAGTTTGCGGAGCAGCTGACGGGGCGTATGCCCATCCAGAAGTTCTTGAAAGAGGTGTTACTGGACAAAGTAAACGAAGCCGTTCTATTCATCACTATCACAGACTCCCTCTGCGTACACCTCAACACAAAGTTCAGTTATAAGGCCCTGGCGCTGCGACACCACAACATGCCGCGCCACATATGCGCTGAAGGCGACTTGCCAGAAAGGGAACGAATAAGGAAATCAATGCAGCAACATTTAGAGGCAATCAAGCAGCTGTGAGGGAGTGCTGTTTGGCGGAGGAGAGGAGTAGCAGCAACCTGCTGCTCTATCGATGTGGGTGTAAATGAAAACTTACGAGCCTCAGTAGACAGCCTGCAGCAGCAAGATACACCAGAACAACAAGAGTCTACAGTGTTTGCGCAGAAAGAAAAAGAGGCTTCGGTAGCATCTGCGCATGAAAATCTTTTGAAGTTTTAGTTGCAATTCTAAGGGTGTCTCCTTTCCCTTAGCAGCAGATCGTTTCGTCTCTGCACATAGAACAACTTACGCTTAAAGGAGAGATTATCTACAGCTTCTTAGGAACTTCTACTTCAAGAGCTTCGGCTCTACTGGGGCTCACGAGAGCTGCCTTATTATAAGGAGGGCTCCCGATACAAACATTGCACAGGTGTGGCTGCTCCTTCGTCTGCCACTGCGTAGAGCTAACTTCCCACCTAGCTGTAGCTAGCTAGCTTCAACGGTGTACATCTAGGTGCAGCTAGCTACAGCAGGCTGTAGCGGTTGTATTGCAGCTGCCTTAGCAGGGCCTAGGCGTCTGTGTATGTATGGAGGATGGGGGCCTCAACCCTTAATATTTTCTTGTCTTCTCCTCTGTCTTGTTGCCTTCTATTTAATTAATTATAATTAATTTATTTTAATTTTTTGTTTTTGTTTGCTCCCATCCTCCATACTGCTTGTGTACAGCGACTACGTGGGGTGTTGAACGCAGACGCAGAGAGGCGCTGCGAGGCCGTCAAGGACTCTCTTAAGAAGAATAGCAGAATAAAAAGGTTTTAAAATAAAACAAATAAAAAAGAAATCATAAAAATAATTCTTCTCCTCTAATTCTTCTTATCCAGCGCACCCGCAGCATCAGCCCCCCATACACCGTATGGCCCAAGCTGAAGATACACCGCGACCCCTCTTCTTCTTTGTGTATATTTGTAGCAATTCTTTGTTCAATTTTAAACTAATTAGCGCCTCAAAGCTGCATGTACACCCAAAGCTGCCTATACACCCCAAACTGCTGCAGCGAAGGAGGGCGGACAGCTACAGCTGCTCTGTCTCTCTCGCAGCTCGAAGCTGAGGGGGGCTCCCCTAAGGCTTCAAGCGTTTTGCCTCTATAGCGACTCATACTGTATAACTGTAACAGCAGCTGCAACGACAGCAGCAGCAGCAGCAGCTGCGGCGCATTAGCCACTGCACTCGGAGAAGCATCGACTTGTCGCAGCAGCAGCTGCAGCTGCTGCTGCTGCAGCTGCTGCAGCTCCTGCTGCTGGAGCCAGGGATAAGGCCTCCTGCGGGGCCTCTGCTCTCCTAGGGCGCATTTGCCAGCTTTCTGCTGCTGTGCATGCCCCGCTGAGGTGCAGGTATACTGCAGCAGCAGCAGCAGCAGCAGCAGCAGCTGCTGGTGTTCTGTACGCTGCAGCAGGATAATGATGCTTCGCCATCCTCTGGATGGCTATTTAGCTGCTTCCTCGCGGCACTCCTAGATTCAAGCTGCAACGCCAGCTGCTGTTGCTGCATTCAACTGCAGGAGCAGCAGCAGCAGAAGCAGCAGCAGCAGCAGCACTGTTTGTGCGTGTGAGCTGCTGTTATGAATGCCGCCACATTTTCCCGTCCGTCTGAATTAGTGGAGGATGGAGCCGAACGGCAACGAGCCTGCAGCAACAGCAGCAGCTGCAGCAGCAGCAGCAGCTGCTGCTGCTGCTCCAGCTGCGCCTACTGCTGCTGTCCCGGCTTCTGCTTTTCTGCTACAGCGACAGCCCGTCCTGTCAGCTGCAGCGCAGCAGGCAGCAGCAGCAGCTGCTGCTGCCGCCGCAGCAGCTGCCGCTGCTGCACCTCCTCCAGCGGGTCAAGAGTTTTGCGTGCAGCAAGGGCAGCAGCAGCTGCCTAGACAGCAGCAGCAAACTGATAATGAATCGCAGCAACAGCAGCAGCAGCACGATCTACTGCTCCACATGCATACGCGCTTGCAGCAGCAGCAACAACAGCAGCAACAGCAGCAACAGCAGGGGGGGATGCAGGAGCGCGACAGCACCCGTACAGACGAGCTGCTGCAGCAGCAACAGTTGAAGCAGCAGCTGCTGCAGCAGCAGTTAATTAAACAGCAGCAGCTGCTGCAGCTACGCCAGCAGCAGCTCCTGCAGCAGCAACTCCCGAATCAGCAACTCTTGCAGCAGCAGCTCCCGCAGCAGCAGTTGCTGCAGCAAGCACTGGAGCACCAACAGCAGCAGCAGCAGCTACTGCAGCAGTTGAAAGAGCAGCAGCAAACGAGGCAGCATCAAGCAAATGCCGACGCACACAGTCAGCAGCAGTTGCTGCTGCGTTTGCAGCGGCAGCTGCTGCTGCAGACGCAGCAGCAGCAGCAACAGCAGAAGCAGCAGCAGCAGGCGCAGCAGCAGCTGCTGCCGCCGCAACAACAGCAGCCAGAACACCGCAGTACGACCTTCCCCCTAACACTTGAGCAGCAGCAGCTCGCTCAGCAGATGCAGCTGCAGCAGCAGATGCAACTGCAGCAGCAGCTGCAGCAGCAGCTACAGCAGCAGCTGCAGCAGCAGCTGCAGAAACAGCTGCAGGAGCAACTTCAGCAACAGGGTGCGCAGCAGACGCTTGCAGCGTCACAGCAGAAGCAACAGCAGCAGCAGCCAGAGCAGCAGCAGTCGCAACTCCAGCAGCAGCATGAGCAGCTTCAGCAGCAGCCGATGCAGCAAGACGAACAACATTTGCAGCAGCAGCAGCACAAGGAGCAGCAGGAGGCGCCGCTGCAGCACGTGCTGCAGCAGCGGGTGCTGCAGCAGCGACAGGAGCAGCAAGAGCAGCCGCAACTGCTGCAGCAGGAGCAACAGAAGCAGCACCAGCAGGGAGAGCAGTCTTTGCAGCAGAAGCTACAGCAACAGTTGCTGCTGCAACAACAGCAGCAGCAGCTACTTACGCTGAGTTCAAGCCCACTTGTACAGGCGGGGCAGCAGCAGCAGCAGCAGCAAGAGCAACAGCCGTTGGAATGCCTTCAAACAGCCACCGCCCCAGCAGCAGGAGCAGCATCTTTGTCTGCAGCAGCAGCAGCAGTAGCAGCAGCTGCTGCTGCTGCTTCGGAGAGAGGAGCAGCAGCTTCGTCGTTGCCAGCCGCTTTGGTGCACACAAAAGAAGAAGTAACGGCCGCAGACTCTGCAGGCGCGCCTGCAGCAGCAGCTGCAGCGGCAGCAGCAACAGCAGCACCAGCAGCAGAAGCCACAACAATAGCAGCAACAGCAGCAGCAGCACCTGCTGGCACCCCCCCGTTATCTGTTCGCATGGAGGAGGACAGCGGCGAGACGGCGAGCGGGTTGTGCGGTGTCGGTGCAGCAGCAGCAGCAGCCAGCAGCAGCAGCAGCAGCAACAGCAGCAGCAGCAGCAGCAGCAGCAGTTTGCAGTGGGCTAAGTATGGTGAGAATCATGCAGCAGAGGCTGCAGTGCCTCTCTCTTATCTATGGCCGTCCGCAGACGGTATTTTGTGCGGCTATGCTGCAGATTTTCTTCTTTATAACAAAACAGCAGAGCGCCTTCTTCCCCCAGATGCACTCGTAAGCTATACTCTGCTGCTGCTGCTGCTGCTGCTGCTGCTGCTGCTGCTGTGTGTATGTGTGTGTGTGTGTGTGTGTGCGTGTGTGTGTGTGTGTGTGTGTGTGTGTGTGTGTGTGTGTG
>NW_013549790.1:10662-25654 GCF_000499425.1 Eimeria acervulina
AGTGTGTGTGTGTGTGTGTGTGTGTGTGTGTGTGTGTGTGTGTGTGTGTGTGTGTGTGTGCTACTGCTACTGTTGCTGTATTTGCTGCTGCTCTTGCTGCTCCTGCTGCTGCTGCTGCGTGTGCTACTGCTACTGCTGCTGTATTTGCTGCTGTTCTTGCTGCTCTTGCTGGTGCTACTGCTGCCGCGTGTGGTGCCGCTACTGCTACTGTATTTGCTGCTCCTCTTGCTGCTGCTGCTTCTGCTGCTGCTGCTTCTGCTGCTGCTGCAGGAGGAACAGGAGGAACCTGGTGAAGTTGTGCTGTATGCAAAACTCGTGAACGTCGCCCTCGTGCACTCACCGCAGGCGTTGATTGCATGCGGCCACCCGGTTGCTGCTGAGGTGTACCCGCAGCTCTTCGCCCGCAGCAACAAACAGCAGCAGCAGCAGCAGCACCCCAGAGGCCGCAAGGCACTCAAATCCCAGCAGCAGCAGCAACAGCAGCAGCTCGCAGACGGCAGCTCCATTGCTTGCTACGGACAGCCCGTAACTGGACTGCAGCAGCAGCAGCAGCAGCAGCAGGGATCGTTAGGCGCAGCAGAGGACGGCAGTTCGTGTGCATTTGCTACTGAGGCCCAAACAGAGAAGGCAGCAGCAGCAGCAGCAGCTGCTGCTGCTGCTGCTGCTACGCTGCCTACTTGTCCTGTTAAGCTGGCGAAGAGTTTGAAGGCGTTTTCTGTGCGGATTGACCTGCGCGATTGGTGGGTTGGTGCTGCCGCTGGTGCTGCTGCTTCTCCTGCTGCTTCTGCCGCTGCTTCTGCTGCTGCCTCTGCTGCTGCTGATGCTGCTGATGCTGCTGACGACGCTGTCGTTACTGCTGCTTTTGCCCGCGCTGCTGCTGCTGCTGCTAATGGTGTTTCTGCCGCTGGTGGGCTGCTGCTATCCCTGCTGCTGCTGGTGCTACTGCTGCTGCTGGTGTTTGCAGGCGTATAAGCTACGGGTGCAGCCCCGACAGCATCCCAGCTCTGTGGTGCAGCAGCACCTCCGGCCGCTGCTACCGCCTAGAGAGACCAGCAGGGCGTTATGTGTCTCTGTTCGCTTCTTTTAAGAAGCGTTTTGAAGTTGCAGCGCGCGTAGTGCCGCAGCTGTACGTACACCCTAACTCCACCTTCGAGGAGCTCTGCACGCTCCTAACTGCAGCAGAAACCGCCAAACAGAGGGTCCAGCAGCAACAGGAGCAGCAGCAGCAGCAGGAGCAGCAGCAGCAGGAGCAGCAGCAGCACAACGGACTGCAGCAACAGACAGATCCTACCATATCTGCCTCGGCAGACGCTCTCACAGAGACAGAATCTAGCAGCAACCTCAGAGAACCTGCTGCTGCAGCAGCAGCACCGGCAGCAAATGGTGGCGCAGCAGCAACTGCAACTTCGTCGCAGCAAGATGACGACATGCCAGAAAGCCCCCAACAGCAGGAACAGCAGCAGCAACAGCAGCAGCTTCAGCAGCAGCATCTGTTGCCACAGGTGATGCAGCAGGAGCAGCCAACGTCTCCAGCAAGAAGCAGCGGTGGTCGAGGGGGGAGCCGCAACGGTTCGCGCGGCAGTCGGCAGCAGCAGCAGCAGGAGCAGCAGGACCCCACTTTGCTCTCTCAGCAGCAGCAGCAGCAGCAGGATCCGAATCTGGTGTTTGCACAGGCGAAGCTGATATCAGC
Source organism: Eimeria acervulina (assembly GCF_000499425.1). Taxonomy (NCBI): domain Eukaryota; phylum Apicomplexa; class Conoidasida; order Eucoccidiorida; family Eimeriidae; genus Eimeria; species Eimeria acervulina. The sequence goes on from NW_013549790.1 coordinate 12,353, forward strand.
GCTGCCTACACGAAAGGGCCGGGGGCTGCAGCTGCTGTCGCTTGCAGATCCTGAAGGCACAGGGGTGCTGCTGCTAGCAGATGGCAGCACGAGCCCTCGCTGCTGCTGGGGTGCAGCGTTTGCTGTTGCTGGATGTACAGAGGAATATATTGTCTCCATCGCTCGCTTCCTTCTTACTCAGATTGCTGCATTCGAAGCAACTCTCAACAGCAGCAGCAGCAGCAGCAGCAGCAGCAGCTTGCTTCATGGCCCCTTCTGCCAAACCCTTATCAAAAAAGCGGCAGCAGCAAATGTGTACATCCCGCCGCTTGAGTTTTTGCTCGCTCCAGAGCCAGCAGCATTTCAGGAGGATGTGGGGCGCAGGCAGCAAGACCAGCAGCAGCAGCAACTGCTGCTTCTGCAGCAGCAGCAGCAGCAAACCCAGGAATCAGACTTGCCGCTTGGGCCGCTGCTGCAGCAACCAGCAGCAGCGGCAGCAAAAGGAATTGCGGCTGGAGGGAGGCCCGCGAAGCGCTGCAGACGCCAGCGCGGCGACAGCCAGAACCCCGAAGCAACAGTGACAGCTGCAGCAGCAGCAACAGCAGCAGGAGCAGCTGCTGCTGTTGCTGCTACTGCTCCAACTCCACGCCACGGAAGCGTCACGCCGGGCCTAATGGACTTCGACTCGCAGCAGGGATGCAGGGATGCTGCAGCAGCAGCACTAAACATGCGCAAGGCAGCAGCGCAGCTGCAGCTACAGCTGCAGCCGCAGCTGCAGCAGCAGCAGCAGCAACAGCAGCAAGCGGATGAGGCGGAGGCAGCTGTGGAACCAAAAGACGAACTGCTGATCGATCCCTTCGAGGATACCACGGTAAATATGAATGTATAAATGGATGCCTACATATATATAATGTATTTATATGTATATATTTCTATATATATGAGTGCATGAATATGTTCATATATATTTGGATATAAATTATATTCATATGAATAAGTAAGTAAGTAAATAAATAAATATATATTTATTTATGGGTTGTGTCTGCAGCTGCAGCTGGTGAAATACATAAGCACAACTGCTTCTTGCTTGTTGTCGTATTGTGCGGAGCTGCTGCTGCTGCTGTTGCCGCCGCTGCTGCTGTTGCCGCCGCTGCTGCTGTTGCTGCTGTTCGCGTTGCTGGTGCTACTCTGACTCTCGGTGTCGAACTTACTTTGGGTGCTGCTGAATTTGCTCTCATATAGACCGTTGATGCTGCTGCTGCTGTTGCTGCTGCTGTTGCGTCTGTGTGCGTCTCAGTGCCAGCGGAGGCCGCTGCCTCTTTCTTTGCTGCAGCTGTACAGACACCCGGAGCTTCTGGAGCTACAGGATTTCATGCGGGTTTTCGCTGAGTATTTGCAGCTGCTGCCGCCTTCAATTGATGTCCTCGAAGCAGCGGTGCTGCGCCCTGCCTCCGCTGTCTCTGCGCCAGTTGCTGCTGCTGCTGCGCCTGCTGCTGCTGCTAGTGATACTACAGGGCACAGCTGGAAGAGCGACGAATTGCGCCTGGGCGCGCGCATCTATCGACTCCCAGAGCTGGAGTGCCTGCAGGACCAGCAGCATCAGCAGCAGCAACAGCAACAGCAACAGGAACCGGAACAGCAACCGGAGCAGCAGCAGAAGTTTGGACCCACAGGTGACACATTTGAGGCCGAAAGCGCCGCGATGTTAGAAGACACGTTGAGCAGTGAGGGGGCAGCTGCAGCAAAGGCAGCGGATGCAGCAGCAGCAGCAGTACCAGCACCGGCGACAGGGGTAGATGATGCAACAGCACCAGCAGGGGCACTTGCTGCTGCAGCAGCGGAGGCAGGAGCAACAGAGACAGCAGCAAGTCGGGGCAGTGGAGGAGAGGAGAGCGGGGCAGAATCCTGCGGCGAAGCAGCAGCAGCAGCGACAGCAGCCGCAGCAGCAACAGCAGCGGCGAAGACCACAGAGGCAACAAAAGAATGTGAGAAAGAGGAGGCGTCTTGTTCCTCCGAGGATGAGGAGGGCCAAGAGAGGAGCGAGGCAGCAGCAGCGGAGGCTGCAGCAGCAGCAGCAGCAGCAGAAGCAGCAGCAGCAGCAGCAGCAGTGGCAGCTCAAGACCCGAACGTCTCCGCAACCTGCGCGCAGCAGCTGCCGTTTTTCCTTGGGGATGCTTTGCTGCTGCGGCTGCTGCAGCTGGGGGTGCTTCAGCTGTCTGATGCCTTGCCCCGCGTAGCAGCAGCAAGCGGCAGCAGCAGCAGCAGCGCAGCAGCAGCAGCAGCGGATCCTCTGACTCCCGAAGAGAGTCAGGTTTCGGCTGCTCTTTGGATAGGCGTCGATGCTGGAGTCGGGGTGCAGCAGCAGCAGATACACCTCAGGAGACAGCGCAGACAGCAGAGGCCTCTGGGGCAAGACGGCGCAAACAACTGCACCACAAGCAGCAGCAGCACACGCAGCAGCAGTGATTGCGATCCGGCAAAGTCGGCTGCTGCTCCTGCTGCTTGTGCTGCAGCAGCGGCGGCCTTTTATGCGTGTATGGCAGGAGAGAGGCCAACTGAGCTGCAGCAGCTGCGCCGTCTAACACCGCAGGAGCACTTGCAGCTACAGCAACAGCAGCTGCTACTGCAGCAGCAGCAGGCGCACCAGCAGCTGCTGGTGCTGCCGTGCAGAGCTCTACGTGCTCTCGATGGCCTTCCCTTAGATTTGCGGCTGCTTGACCCCTTAACAGCACCGTTGCTGCTGAAGCGGCTGCTGTTCGAGTGTATGTACACCCCAGTTAGGAAGTATATCGCTCCCCCTAAACTCTCCCAGGCAACTGTTGCTCATCCAGCAGCAGCGCCAGCAGCAACCGCAGCAGCAACAGCAGCACCAGAGGCGCCTGATGCTGATGCTGCTGCTGCTGCTGCGAGCATGGACGGGTTGCAGAATGGCGTGCCTGCTGAGCAGCAGCAGCAGCAGCCAGGTGGAGGAGAGCCAGCGCAGCTTTCTGAGGAGCCTTTAGCGTTGGGAGGGGCACCGCTTCCTGCAAAGAAGGAACAGCAGGAGCTGCAGCAGCCACAGGGACAGCAGCAGCAGCAGGAGCAGCAAGATGAGCAGGAGTTAGCAGCAGCAGAGGCCGTGGGGTCGTACTCCCTCGAGAAGGGTACAGTTAAACAAGAGGAAGTAGCTGCTGCAGCAAGCGAGGCTGCTGCGGACGTTTCTGCAGCAGCAACAACTGCTGCAGAAGCAGCAACTGCTGCAGCAGCAGAAGCTGCTGCAGCAGCAGCAACTGCTGCGGCAGGCGTAACTGTGGACTCTGGTGGAGGGAGTGATGTTGGTGCAGCACCCGCAGCAGCGCCCGTCGCTCCAAACGGGGTTAGCGACGATAACCAGTCGCCAGCAGCAGAACCAGCAGCAGCAGAAGTAGCAGCAGCAGAAGCAGTAGCAGCAGAAGGAGCAGCAGCGGGAGGGGCAGCAACAGCCGCTCAACTTCCGGAGGCCGGCGACGCGGTTTCCTCTGTGCTAGCAGACGCTCCGATGCTGCTGCAGCAGGAGGCACAAACGGCAGCAGACGCAGCAGCAGCAGAAACAGCAGACGCAGCAGCAATGGATGTAGAGGAGCCCCCGGGCGGCAGCAGCAGCAACAACAGCAATAGCCATAGCAACAGCAACAGAAGCAACAACAGCAGCAGCAGCAGCAACCCCGAGGTCGCGGGGGAGGACGATGCTTCTGAGGGAAGCAGCATAGAGGGCGATCATGAAGAGGAAGAGGAACAGACAGCAGCTGCAGCAGCAGCAGCAGCAGAAGGAGGCATCCCTGCTGTGGAGTGGGCCTTCGACTTGAGCCGCTCCGATATTTGCGGTGTTGAGGCGTCAACTGTGGACAAACTGCTGCTGGCCCTACATGCACTGAGGCACGCTGCTGCTGCTGCTGCTGTTGCCTTTACTGGCATTGCTGCTGTTGCCTTTGCCGCTGCTGCACCTGTTGCACTTGGTAGAGTTGCTTTTGCTGGTGGTGCTGCTGCAGCCTTTGCTCCTGGTGCTGCTGCTGATGAGCTGAGTGACAACACCAGGTTCTTGCTGCTGCTGCTGCTGCTGCTATCTTGTTGCGTCTGATGTTATGGATGGCTGCATTGACGAGGAATGCGTTTCGCTTTGCTGCAGACGCAGCAGCTTCTGGCTGCTTCCGCGGGAGCTGCGTTGCTTCGTGTTGCAGCAGCTGCAGCGGGTTGTATCAGACAACTGGCAAGGCAAGTTTGCCATAGATGCGAAGCTGGAAGCGCTGGGGCGTGCACGGGTTAACGTGCTGAGGCTTAAAGCAGCAGCAGCAGGTGCTGCTGAAGACGAATACCTCGCTCCCCCTGGTGCTGCTGCTGCTTCTGCTGCTGCAGACTCCAGGACAGAAAAGGTATGCAGTCGTTAACCTGCGTTTTCTTGCATGCAGCTGCAACAGCAGGAAAGGATGATGTGTGGTTGCTGCTGTGCATGTACACTGCAGGATGGAGAAGACAAACCCGTAGCTGAAGAGGGGGAAGGAGCAGCAACAGCAGCAAACAAGGAGTTGTCGTCTGCTGCAGCAGCAGCAATAAAGGACGAAGGCGGTGGGTCCTGCTACTGCTGCTGCGTCGCTGCAGCTGTGGTTTTCTGTTGTCCCCGTCTTTGCTGCTGTTGCGGCTGCTGCTCGCAAGATGGAAGTTTATATGCAGCAGCGACTAGTTGTTGCTGCCGTCGCTTTGCGTGACTGTTATCTGCAGAGGAGGCGTCTTTCGCTGGAGCAGCAGCAGCAGCTGGAGGAGGAGGAGGAGGGACAGCAGCAGCAGCAGCCGGTGGAGGACGCTCTCAGCGAAGGAAGCCAATGGGGAGAGTTTCAAATGCAGAGGCAGAGAGGCTGCAGAGTTGTTTTGTGCTTCGTGCTGAAATGTTAGGTGAAGACAGATTTCTTAATCGTTATTTTGCATGCATGGGGCCCCACGGCGAGGCTTCTCGGGTGTACGTGGAGACCTGCTGCCAGCCATCTCCCCTCCGGTTGCTGCTGCAGAGAGCGGCAGCAGCTGCTGCTGCCGAAGCGGAAGCAGCAGCAGCACCATCCGATGCTGCAGCAAACGGAGAGCACCAGAGAAGCACCTGCTGCAGCGACGCCAAAATAGAAGTGGAGACTCCGGCAACCTCGGAAAGGCAAAAGCGCACTGCAGACATTATCAGCAGCAGCAGCAGCAGCAGCCTCGACAGTGAAGCATGTAACGGTGGGGTGAGCAGCAGCAGCATACGTAGCAGTGGCACCGACCAGAGCAACGGTAGCACGAGCAACGACTCCATCACCAGCAGCAACAGCAGCGACAGCGGCAGCAGCAGCAACAACAACAGCAATGGTAATAGCAGCAGTAGCAGCAGCAGCAGTGGGGGGTGCTTGAGGGTGTTTCCTCCATCAGGGGACTCAGCTGCTCTCTTCAGCTGCTGCAAACTGTCGGCGTGGCCGGTGCGGCGGAGGCCTGTGCGGGTGGAGTCGTTGGCAGCTTTCCTGCAGCTTCTGCAGCAGCAGCAGCAGCAGCGCAGTATCTGTTGCTTCGTGCCTTCAAACATTGCTGCTCTCCGTAGCCTCAGGGAGGCGTTGTCTCCTGGATTGAAGAGAGAGAGAGGACTCAAACTCAACTTAGGTCGCGTGCTAGACACGGTATGCAGCAACTATAGCCGCTGCTGCGGCTGAATTTGCTGCTGCTGTGCTGTTTGCTGCTGCTATTTGTATTTTTCTGCTGCTGCTGTATTGGTTGAGCCGCCGGCTTTGCAGTAGTTGCTGATGCATCCGCAGTAGTTTGTTGGTGCTGCTTCTGTGCTTGCTGCTGCTGCTGATTTGTTTCCTGCTGCCGCTGCGTTGTTTCGCATTTCCTCTGCTGTCTTTTGTGCTGCTGCATCCGCTGCTGCTGCCGTTGTGTCCTTGGATTTTGTGGCTTTTGCTGCTAGTTTGTTGCTGCTGCATCATTTCCCATTCATTTAAATGAGGGAATGATGATACCCGAGCCGGGTTGCTGCTGCTGCTGCTGCTGCTGCTGTGCTGGTGCAGCTGGAGACGGACCAGCAGCTCTCCCCTACAGACACTGCTGCTATTATTCCGCCATCGTCTCTTGCTGCTGCAGTTTGGTTGGCTTGCAAGCAGCTGCATGCCCTTAATTCCTCCCTGTTGCCGCGCTGCTACCCTCTCCTCTGGCAGCAGCAGCAGCAGCAGCAGATGTCTCCGTGCATGGCTTTCGCTGGGGCGTTGGCGGTGCTGACGCGAGCTGCAGTGTGCTGCTGCCCCTTCTGGGGAGAAGGACCTTCCTGCTACCAGCAGGAGCTGTCTGCAGAAACAACAGCAGCGGCAGCAGCAGCTAAGCTCAGGAGGCAGCATCGCAGGCTGTGGATGGAACAGACTCTCTTCTTGGTGAGCTTTCTGCAGCTACAAGCAGCAGGGGGAGCAGGTCGACCTGCAGCAGCTGTTGCTGCTCTTGCTGCCGCCGCTGCGTGTGGTGGTGCTGCTGCGACGTCTGCCTTTGGCGAATGCAGCTGCCGTTGCTACAGAGGCTGCTGCTGTCGAGCTGCAACAGCAGCAACCGCTGCTGCAGCTGTTGCTCTTTCTTCCGCTGCTGCCGCTGCGTGGCTTAGGTTTGCCTACTGCATGAGGATTGCTGCTCACCAAGACCATTTGCTGGTGCTGCTGATGTTGCTGCTGCAGGCCGTGCTGGTACAGCTGCTGCTCTACGTGGAGGCGTTAGTAGAGGCGGCGGGGTCGGTGCATGCAGAGAGTTGGGTGTATAGACGTCATATCTGGCAGCAGGAGCTGCAGCAGCTGTCGTTGCAGCTGCCTGTCCTCCTGCCTACCCCAGGGCAGCAGCAAGACTTGCCGCCAGAGGCTTTGAACCCTGCTGCTGCTGCTGCTGCTGAGGCGTCGGAGGAGTGCCCAGCAGCAACAGCAGCAGCACATCCAAAAACGGGCGGGGTGCGGAGACACCCGAGGCTGCTGCATGAAGATTTAGAAGCAGCACTGACGCTCAAACGCTGCAGCGACACAGCACACAGGATGGGGGAGGATCCTGAAGATGGCCTCGCTGCTGCTGCTGCTGCCGCTGCTGCTTGCGGCGCCGCTGGTGACGGGGAAGAGGTTGCTGCAGGAGTAGCGGCAGACAATCCTGCTGCTGACGTTGGTGATTCTGCTGCTTGTGTTGCTGCTTCTGCTGGAGATGCAGCAGATCAGATGGAGGCCTTGCCGCCTGTGGCTGGTCTCTGTTCGGTCTCTCGAGACAGCATCGATGCTGCAGTTGCTGCTGCTGCTGCTGCTGGCGACGCGGCGGCCGCAGCAGCAGCAGCAGCAGCAGCAGCTGGCGAAGACCCCGAGGAAGCAGCAGCAGCAAGCCGTTTTGCTTCGCTGCTACGGTGTATGTGCTGCGGGTTTGGCTGGGCGGAACAGGCAGTGCTACAGCTGCTAGAAGCCACATATGACTTTCTGTTCACCTCTGGAGTAGCCGCCTCAGCCGGCAGCAGCAGCGGCAGCAGCAGCAGCAGCAGCAGCAGCAGTTCATTTGAGGAGCAGCAGTGGCAAGAGGTGCGTCGCCGCCTTGACTTGCTGCAGGTGTGGGGCCTCTACTTGAATGTATGGAAGGCAACAGGCATCAGCTGCCAGCGACTTACAGACCTTTACGCTCCCATATCCAGGTAACCGTGCAGCCGCAGCAGCAGCAGCAAGAGCAGCAGTAGGTACAGCAATAGCAATAGTAGCAGCAGCAGTAGAAGAAAAGGTATCTTCTCTTTTGCGGAGTTTCCTTTCTAGTGCCTATTTACTGCTTGGCAGCGATAGCAGTAGAACACGATGAGCAGCAGGTGCTGCTGCTGGTGCTGCTGCTGCTGCTGGAGTTGGTTTCCGTGGCAGCAGCTGGATGCAGCCTTTAAACACTATCTGCTGTTGCGTTGGCTCTTGTTCTTATGCTGCTAATAACCATCCCATGGTGGCTGCCACTTGTGTTGCAGCTGCATCAGCTGTTGCTGATGCTTCTGCTGCTGCCCATGCTTCTGCGGTTGTTGCTGCTGCTAGTGGTGCTGCAACTGCTGCTGCACGTGTGGTTGCTGCAGCTGTTGGGGCTTTTGTTTCTGCTGCGTCCGTGTTGCCTTTGTGGCCACTGCTTCTTGCGTTCCAGCTGCTGCCTGTGCTGCTGCTGCTGCTGTTGTTGCTCAGAGATGCCTTCGAGCAGCTGTTGGCGTCGGACGAGCAGCGGCAGGAAATTCCACGGGAAGGCGAGCGTCTCTTCTTTTTCAGGAAGGGACACACGGAACTAGTAGAGACCCTGAGACAGGTGAACCAGCACTGCTGCATTTGCTGCTGCTGTCGCTTCTGCCGTTGCTGCAGAAGCAGTAGCAGCGGCGGCAGCACCAAGGAAAGAGGAGGAGGGGCACAGGGGCAGCCGCAGCAGCAGCAGAAGGACGGCAGCAAACAGGAGCAGTATATTAGGGACAGCATCACCTCCAGGGACAGCGACAAGAGCCGCGTTGTGTGTTATATGTGTTGCGTGCCGTAGGAACAGGCAGCAGGCTCCTGCAGCTACGAACAGACTTGCTGCAGTTTGCGTGCACCTGAGACGTTGGGGTGGATTGAAGAGCTGTACGTACACTCCATTGAGTTCTTTGGGGGCTTCTCAGGCTTGTTGCCCCCGGCGCTGCAGGTTCAGCCTCCCCTCGCATCGGCAGCAGCGGCAGCAGCAGCAGCTGCAGCTGCTGCGGCTACTGCTGCGGGGTCCCCTGCTGCCACTAATGCTGCTGCTGCTGCTGCTGCACTACAGCACAACGCGCTCCAGGCGATGCCTGGGGGCTGCGCTGAGGCAGCAGACTTTGGTTTAGTTCCTTCCCTTTTTTCTTTTTCTCTTGAAGAAGACCCCGTTGTCCTAGGACTCGTCAAACCGCCCTCAGCACAGCAGCAGCAGCAACTGCAGCAGCAAGCAGCACTGGCTACTGCAACGAATGCTGGGGAACCTGCGGCTGCTGAGCGGTCGACGCTGCAGCTTGAGGGCTCGCAGTGCCCAGATGCAACAGCAGCAGCAGCAGCAGCAACAGCAGCAGCTACTGCTGCAGCAGCTGCTACTGCTGCAGCAGCAGCAACTCCACCCGCCGCTTCCAGCCCGGGAGGGGCGTCAACTCCAGCTGCCTGGCGCAGCAGAAGCCGAGCTGAGCTGCATGCGCCTGAGGGACTCGTCTCGAAGGCATTTGAAGATTTTCTGCTGCAGGCTGATCCGCTGCGGCTGGCCGAGAAGAGTGGTACTGCTGCCCAGGTGTATCTGCAGCAGCAGCTGCAGCTGCAGCAGCTGCTGCAGCAGCAGCAACAGCTTACTCAGCAGGCGCCTGATGCTGTTGGGGCAGGAGTTCTTGATGCGTCTCTTTGCCCACACTATCGTCTTGTCTGTTCTGTAGCAACTCGGTGGGCTGCTCTTTCTGCGTTTGCTGCTGCTGTTGCTGTGTTAGCTGCTGCTGTTGCTGCAGCAGTCGTGTTGCTTGTGATTACACGACCTCGTTCTGTCGAATTAGCGGGGGATTGCTGCTGCATTTGTTGCTTCTGGCTGTTTGGGGTTGCTGCTGCAGTTGGTGTTGCTGCTGCAGTTGGTGTTGGTGTTGCAGTTAGTGTTGCTGTTGCTGCGTGCTGTGTGCAATGCTTTGTTACAGAAGGCATGAAGCAGCAGCAGATGCTGTCGTTGAGGGCCTGGAGGGTCTTGCTGCTGCTGCTGCAGTTGCTGCCAGCGAAGGCCGGGTAACGCGACATTCCTCACGATTCGGTAGGGCCTTCCCCGGGGGTGGCAGCAGCAAACCAACAGCAGGAGCAGCAGCAGCACCAGCAGGAGACACACAGCAACAGCAGCAGCGGCAGGCTGATGTCCTCAGCGGAGCAGACGGGTGTGTTTCTGGCAACGCAGAGTGTGCTTCAACAACAGCAGCAGCAGCAGAGGAAGTAAATGAACTTCCAGTAGCTGCTAGGGGGAAGCAGCAGAAACTGCGGTTTGTCGTTTTGAGTATCCCGCTGCTGCCCAAGGGCCGTACATTTGTCATCCGGTGCAGCAAAGTGTTGCAGGCGTTGGAGGTAGGCTGGGCCCCTGGCATGCGTTTCCGCATGCAGCTGGGCTGCTGCGCTGCTGCTGCTGCTGCTGCTGCTGCTGCAGTGCCCCTGCCGCCTGTACCGCGCGGCCTCGGGTTCGCACCATTGGATGTGGCGCTGCAGCAGCAACAGCAGCAGCAACAACAGCAGCGGCTGTCTGGCATTATCCGCAGAATCGATGCCACAGCTGCTGGCGTGTGGGGCGGGGTATTTGTTGAATGGGAAGAGAGACGGGTTGCGCGGCCCGGCGAAGCAGCAGCAGCAGCTGCAGCAGCAGCAGCTGCTGCTGCAGGCGGAAACACGTGTGTCTGTCTTTGGGAACTGGAGCCTCTGAAACGCCTCAAAAGGGCTGGTCAACTGTAGACTTTGGTGATGCAGCTGCTGCTGCTGCTATGTCTGTTTGCAGTAGCACAGCATTGCAGCGATCGGCATCAGCTCTAGTCCTCGCAAAAAGATAGCTGCAGCAGCAGCAGCATTTGAAGGCTGTTTGACGTTGATTTGCTGCAGCTGCTACAGGAGCACCATTGACGCTTTTTCAGTTTTGTTAGCCTCTTCGTTTGCTGCTCGTGCCGCAGCAACACTACTTAGAGGCATCGAGTACCTTAATCTTTTTCCTATGGTTTTTCTCTTTTTGGTTGTCCTTGCTGTGCTGCTCCTCTCGTGTTGTGTCTATTGTCTGTTATTACCTGGGGTTTAGGGTTTAGGGTTGAGAGCTGGAGATGCGGGAGTTTGTCCAGTAAACCGACTGAGTTGCGCTTGATGCTTCTTTATTGGCTACCTTATTTATATTTGCAAGACAGAAAATACAGATAAATAGAACTGAGCCTACGGCAGCCTGGTGCTGCAATTGTAGCCGTCTCTTGCTGCTCCTGCTGCTGATGGCGCGTCACTATATATATATAGATATAGACCAATGTAAAATGCATAATATATGTGCATATGATATGCACAAGTATTATTATGCCTCTCATGTCCAGTTGCACACCCATGAAAGTGCAGAAGAAAGACCAACACTTCTCTCCTAACAGCCCCCGCATTTCCTCAATTTCTGCAGCTGCATTCACTCCTGCTGCGCATACTGCTGCTGCAGGTACTACTGCTGCAGCTACTCCTGCTGCAGCTACTAATGCTGCAGCTACTACTTCTGCAGCTACTCCTTCTGCAGCTACTAATGCTGCAGCTACTACTGCTGCAGCGACTACCGCTGCAGCTACTGCTGCTGCAGGGACTACTGCTGTAGCGACTACTGCTGCAGCGACTACTGCTGCAGCGACTCCTGCTGCAGCTACTCCTGCTTCTGCTGCGGGGTTTTAGGCGATAAGCTGCGTGCGCTGTCTTCAGCCTCTAGAAAATGCCGCAAAGCCCGTGTCCGAAGACAACCGCATCACAAAAGCTGCTTCAGCTTCGGCTACAGTTGCCGTTGCAGGGCTTGATGCATTTGTGATGCATTTGTGGCGAAGACGCTACAACGTTTACTGTTTAAACTGCTTCTGCTGGTAGTACATTCTGTGCTGCTCCAGTGCTGCTTGTACTGCAGCAGCAGCTGCTACTACTACTACTGCTGCTGCAGCTGCTGCCGTAGTTCCTGATGCGGTATCTGCCTACCTGAGGCCGAACCCACGGCAGTTTTGGATGGCAATGAGCAGCAGCCTCTGCATTTTCTCTTGACTGCTATAGTCTGGGAGCAGCAAGAAGTTGAAGCACGTGTGTGATGTGGGTAGACTGAAAGCAAACAGCAAAACGAGCAAGAAATCAAACAATGGAATTAGAAAACAACAAGGCAAATATCAAATACAACACTAATTAAAAGTCAAACTGTAAGCCATTAAAACAAACAGCCCGACGAAAAACATCAAAACCAAGCAGCATGCAATCCTCCATTACACCACTTGCGATCTGTACAAGTGATGTGGAGGTATAATAATGTATACAGATATATATATATATATATACATATATTGATATATACACATACTGCTGTTTTCATGCATATATTTACTAATATAGGTCGTGCATATATGCATTGCGTTGTGTGCGCACGGTCTCTGGTTGAGGCTATTACCGATCGAACTTCTACTACCTATTCGCAACTGTACATTAACTGATACGTATATATATATATATATATATATATATATAGAGGGTGTGTGTTTGTCTAGAAATATGTAGATATATATACATTTACGTCTATGCAAATATCTATATGTGTATACACACGCAAGGATAGAAGCAAGCTGCAAACAACCGGGCGGAATCGACGAGCTTCCCTTTACTGGGCATATCTAATGCAAATGAATAAAACCATACACGATATATACATATATGTAAGTATTTTTATCTATCTGTGCGTATGCATGCATTTATGCATTAATAAATGTACATATATATATGTACATTATATATATGCATGCTTATTATCTCCATAACATAAAGTTGAACACTCGGGATATAAAAATACAAGCATCTAAGTTCGTTTCACCCACCGATCCGTGTCAAGGCCGTGACGGCCAACCGTCAGATGCAGCGCATGCGGGCCCCCAATCGGTAGGCGATCTGATCCTGCATCATATGCAGAAAGCAACAAAAAGCAAACAGCAAAGAAGACAATACGAACAACAAATGGAATAAGACGTCAGAAACAGCAAATGAGCGAACCAGCGCGGCAAGACGAGATGAAAAGCAGAGAATAAACAACAAAAAACGGCAATGGAGGAAGCAGCAACGAAACTGAAGCATGTACCACATAACAGCACGAGACATCAGGTATACAACAAAAAACAGCAAATAAAGAATAACACTGCAACACGTAAGCAACGAGAAAGAGCGGATGAGCAACACAAAGCAGCAACTAAACAGCCAAGGGCAGCATATAAATGCCAAAAGCCAGCAGCCAACGAAACAGAGCAAAACCAAACAAGAGACAGCGTAACCAATTCAACAAATATAGAAACTAATTACTGAAAGCATGTTTGGCCTTGTATCAAACAGCGGAACTAACACCCCCACTGTAATACACAATACGTAATCTCCCCGGTGCAGATATATATAGGCATATGCGACCACATATATGCATGCATATATATATATATATATATATATATATATGTATATATATATATATATAGATTTACACGCACACCTACTTATCACCATATGCAATACCCTTTACACACACGCGCATATATATATATATATATATATATATATATGTACTTGACAGTTTGCACACGCGTGCCGATAA
>NW_013549789.1:0-6055 GCF_000499425.1 Eimeria acervulina
TATATATATATATATATATATACGTATTATATATATATATATATATATATATATACATATTATATACATATGCATATATATGTGCATATGTATGTGTGCGTATAATATGGTTTGCGGATTGCAGCATAAATGAATAAATGAAAACAAATCTACATGTTAATACATATATGTCTATTCATATATCTACATATATGCTTATATATACATATATATATGTATATAAGCATTTCTATATATATGTATATATATATATATTATGTACATATTCTATATGAATGAGCATGCTACTGTTTAGATTTGTTAGAAGACTACGTACAGACGGTTTCAGCCATTTGTTTGCAATATTTGGCCCCCGACATGACTGTGGAGAAGGAGCTGCTGAGGCATTCTGAATTAGCTTTGCATGTGTCTATGCAAGATTTCGTTTCTGTTCCTGATTGAATACAATTAACAAAAGCTTTGACTCCGGGAGATGCTTGCAAACTTGCACAAACGGGGTGTCCAGCACCAATAACTTCTGCTAGAGATTGCGTTCCTGCATTCCAGAGAAGTTCTATTTGAGGAGGAACCTTCACTAGCTTTGGAAATGTCGCAAGAACGATGAGGAAAACGCATAGCCACTGCATCACAGTTGAAAAAATCAAAGAAAAACAAACAAAAAAAAGAAAAATAAAAGAAAAATAAAAGAAAAATAAAAGAAAAATGTATGAAAATGAATGAAAAATTCAAGTTTCAACTTTTTTTGAGGTGCACATACACCTGAAATTTGAATTCTTACCAGAAGAACGTTGGCGTATGCGTAGAGTTCGAAATGTCTTCGTACGAAAGGAACAAGTTTAGGAAAGATAATAAGAACGAGGGAGACAACAGCAATAGATAAATTTGTTAAGAAAGAAACATGAAAGGCTACCCACGCCCCCCAAGACTGCGTATCTAAGCCTACATCAATAAAGCATAATGAGCCTAACGCCCACATAACAGGAATAACAATGAAGACAATAGCAAGAAGAACAAGAAATAGGCGGCCTATGAACAGTTGACTGCATATTAAACCATACTGAGTCTCGAATTTGCAATCCTTAAAGCTTAAAGGAAAGAAGTTCAAATGATCTGCTGCTTTCACTTGTTCTTGCTGATCTGTGCGTACAGTTATTGAGCTCTGATATCCATCTCCAAGACCTTTAGCCCTTCTATAAGCAGCACCAAAATCAAATTCACTTCCAAACATATCAGAAAGAAATTCTTGAATACGAGAAGTTAGCCGACGCCAGCAGCTTGAAGGAGACAGCGTTACTGCTGATGAAGCTTCTCCGAGCCCGCTGTTTGAATAGCGTTCATATCTACTTCGAATTGTTTGCATAGTAACTGTTGGATTTATCTGTAGGCGTCTAGTTGTGCATGCACTTGTAGCAGAAACACCTGATTGATATTCTTCTTTTCTTAATGATGATGTTAGGGGTGCTTGGGGGCCCCCCCCCTCCTCTGGGGGCCCTTCCATATCTTTCTGGATCAATCCAGACTGCTGCTTACTGTTTCTCTTCATTAGGCAGCATGCATAAGAAAGACGAATATACACCTCCTACTCTTCTCCATCTGAAGAGGAAAGGAGATACAGCTGCAGCCTATTATGCACAGAGACAAGTATCGTAATATTGCTCTACATATATATATGCATCATATGCTTGTTCAACAAAGTAATGAAATCTTTAATGTCGGCGCAGCTAAAAATGCTGCTGATGCTGATGCTGCTGCTACCACTGCAGCAAGAAGTAGTTGTTTGATGTAGAGAAAAGAAAAAGAAAAGCAATTATATTAGCTGCAAGCTGGTGTCTGCCGATATATACGCAGCAACAACTCGTAGAAGCGTCTTCTTCTTCCCTGTACTTCCCGTAGAAACAAATGCAAATAGATAAAATGAAAATTTAAACAAAGAACAGATGCTAAACAAATACCACAGACACACACACTCTGCAGCAGCTCCACCGTCTGCTTGAAGGCCTGCGTAAACACCGAGTATAAAGACAGACACACAGACAGCTTTAATAGTTCGTCTGTATTTTTTGTTGTTATACACAGTATCATTGCATCTCTTTATGTATTTAATTATTTATTTTTAATCTCGACTCAAAATTTCGGTCTCTATAGACTACACAAGAGCATCTGTAGAGGCCTCTCTTCTCTATGTTGCCGGCAGCCCACCTTTGGAATGCGGAGAGCAGCAGCTGCTGTGAAGAAGAATAGAGTAAAACCTGAGAATAAATTAATATATTTAATATATTTAATATTCAAATCTTTAATTTCTTACTATATTTCCTATAACCAAACAAATAACAAAAAATATACAGCCTCCGACAAAGAAATGTAGAGGCGGCGCCGCTCTGCTTCGGGGCAGGCCTGAGAGACCCATTGTCTGTACAGTGTAAGGAAACTTGAATAAAAGCTTTGAAGGAAGCTGAAAAAAACATTTATTAATCTATTATCAACAGTATTCCTTCTGTTTTCTGCTGTTTTACCCTTGAGAATTATATAGAATGCTGCGAGCAAACTACTCTTAGCTGTATGTACACCCCAGCCCAGCACCCACCCGAATATCTGCATAAAGCACAGACTTTGAATTGTAGAACTTTCATCATCATCATTTAATTCTTTTCTTTTTAAAGGATAACTATGACGACTCCTCCGGTTAAGACAAAGCCTAGAGGCTTTACCACCGTTCAAGAGTACAGAATATTTGAAGAAAGCGTAGAAAAAGAAAACAAATTTTATAATGAGACCCCGCACTTTCAGAAACGGCCCGGTAAATGCGTTGCAATCACAGGTTAGACTCAAGAAAACCTTTTGAATTCTTTTCTTTTATAAGACATGCACTTCAATGCCTCATGAATATATCTGTTCTCTTCTGTAATATAATTATAATTATTAGCAATATAACACAGAAGACGCAGAAACAGAGAAATAATGCTGCAAACAGACGTAAATATAAAGTTTTTATAAAAGAATTATTTATTAGCAGGGAATACACATTGATGATAAATGCAAAAAAAAAGATAATCAAGGATATTCTTCTTCTTTCTTTAGATTTATCAGGAAGCTCTTGTTGCTTTCTGTTCAAACCTTCGACAGTTACAGTTATTATATTATATTGAATTATAGTTAAATATATTTCTTCCTTATATAAAATACAAAGGCATAACTCTTCTTTAGATAGGCCTCTATTGAACGTTTTCTTTCTCTTAACAACGAGGTTTCATAGAAATATACAAATGTTTGAATTAAACAAATAAACTTCTTCTGTTTTCAAACAGACAAAGTTACTCAAGTTAAACCTGGGGTGTCTGTACACTCCAACTGGGATATTCAAACAGATGAATTTCTCAAACAAGCAGAGAAATCGCTGCAATGTTCTACAG
Organism: Eimeria acervulina; assembly: GCF_000499425.1. Lineage (NCBI taxonomy): Eukaryota > Apicomplexa > Conoidasida > Eucoccidiorida > Eimeriidae > Eimeria > Eimeria acervulina. Next base: position 3,411 of record NW_013549789.1, read on the forward strand.
AGACAATTGAATACCCGAAGACTAGCGCACAAGAGGTAAGAAAAAGAATTAAAAAAAAAGAAAAGATAAACAGATTAATTTATTTATTTATTTATTTATTAAATATTGAAAAAATAATATAGTAGTTTGAATCATACATCGATTAATTTACGAAATACAAAACAAAAAAATACTATTTTCATAAACATAATATTTATTAAACTATATTTTATTTTTTAATTATATTATTTATTACAATAACAAACGAATTAATTCATTCAGTACAAAACGAAGAAAATAATTTTTTGAATAATAATTCAATTAATTCAAAAAATAGAAAAAAAATAAATTATTTTAATCACAAACTAAGCAGAAAAATTAATAAAAATGCCTCACTTCAAAATATACAAAACAAACAAACACCGAAAATTTGAATAATAAAACGACAGAAAAAACAAAATAAAAATAATAAATTATTTAATTCAAAAAAATAAATTATTTAATTCAAGACAGACGAAATAAGAATAATAAATTATTTATTTCAAAGTACACGAATCAAAAAACAAATTTGTTTTTAGTTTGTTTGTTATTTTATGCTTCTTTTCTTGTTTATTCAAAAACGAAGTCTCGTTATTATTTTATTTTTCTCTGTTTGTTTGTTCTTCTGATGTTTGTTTCTTGTTTTATTTTTTGTTTTTTATTTATTATTTTCTTTCTTCTGTCTGGTAGTTGTTTGTTTGTATATTTATTTCTTTTTATGTTTTGATGTTTTTATTTGAAATTAATTAAATAAACAGACAACCATCATATCTTTGTTTGTTTTCTTCGTCTCTTTTACTCATTAATTGTTTTAAATATTCTTTTTCTGTTTATTATTTTAATTTATTTCTTGTTGTTTAGTTATTTTGTTTTATCTGCAAGCTTTAGAAATTATTACTTCTGCTGTATGCATGCACTCAAATATATAATAAATTCAAAATAAATTAATAATTTTATTTTAGTTTTTTAAATTCTTCTTCTTTGATTTCTCTTGACTTCCAGCGAATGCTGGCGTCGTGAATTTGTTTCTTTTGTTTGTCGGCTTATTTGTTTATTTGTTTATTTTTATTTATTTATCTTATTTATTTTATTTGTTGCTTGTTTATTCTACTTAGTCGGTTTGTTTATTAATACTCATTTATTTATTCTTTTGTTTGTTTATATACGAGCGTTTCTTTCGTTTGTTTTTTGTATTCACTCATCTATTTTTTTGTCAATTAACTAATTCTTTTTACTTACATAATTAATTAATTAATTAATTAATTAATTTATTTGTTTCTTCTATTTGTTTGTCTGTTTACTCCTCGCCAAAGCAATTAGCAAATAATCAACCACTTATAATCTAATCAATTTATATTAATTTATATTTTATATATTTACACTTATTTATTTACACTTATCTATTTGTTTATATTTATATTTATTTATCTTTATTTATTTTAGGTTGGGTGGTTGATCAAGAAAGAAATACAAAAAAATATTCGCTGGCGAGTCGACGGGTCGACGTTTCAAACACCGCGATGTGCAGCAAATACCTCTTGGGATCATCCTTTATCTATTTCTTTAAAGAAATATAATTAATTAATTAATTAATTATATTAATTAATTAATTAATTTAATTCAATTCAATTAGCTGATTATTTATATATAAATATATTACCCTTGGGTTTATCTTTCGATGTGCAGCAGATACATCACCCTTTATCTATTTCTTTAAAGAAATATAATTAATTAATTAATTAAATTAAATAAAAAAATAAATAAATCCAATAATTAAATTAATTAAATTAATTAATTAATTATGAAGAAATAAATAAATAGGGCAGGCAGGATATACAAACAAACAAACAAACAAACAAACAAACAACAAATAAATAAATAAATTAAAAGCAAACAAATAAATAAAAAACAAACAAAGAGAAAACAAACAAATTAATAAACAAATAAACAAAATTAAAAACTTCTTTATTTTTCAATCCTCTTCAGCCATCGCAGCAGCGCCGCACAAAATAATTTACAGGGGTTTGCGAAACCCTAAACCCTAAACCCTAAACCCTTATTGAAGTTTGTCTCTCTCTCTCTCTCTCTCTCTCTCTCATCGCAATTGTCGCTACTATAAGAAGAAGAAGCAGCAAAACAAAAGTAAAGAGAAGTGTGAAGAGATGTTTTACTTGTTATGTTTAATTTAAAAAAATAAAATAATAATTATTAAAATATATCATCCACTATTATATTATTATGGTGAAGAAAATTCTTCTCTAAATGCATGCATTATATAATAATAAATTATATAATTAATATAATTTATTATATTATGATGCATGCATTTAATTGTTGTTTAAATAATTAAACAAAAAACATAAAACCAGACTTCTTTTATTTTTATTTTGCTGCTTCTTCTTATCATTTGCCGGATAGAAAAAAGAACAACAATATTATTTTCAATTACATTTAAATTATAATTAAAAATAAAATAATATACTTTTAGTTAATCTTTTAATTATATTTGTTTTATTTCATAGATGTATATTGCGAGACTGCTTCCCTCAGCTTCTGCTGCTTCTATTGCTGCTGCTGTTGCTGCTGCTGCTGCTTTTGTTCCTTTTGCTGCTGCTGCTGCTGCTGTT
>NW_013549789.1:6155-8655 GCF_000499425.1 Eimeria acervulina
TGCTGCTGCTGTTGCTGCTGCTGCTGCTGCTGCTGCAGTGCATTCTAAGAGCCAAGCCATCTGTAGAACCAGCCTCCGATATGACGTCGATGTTTGAGGTGTCTCTTTGTTCTGCATGCATAAAGAAAAAGAAAAAGAAATAATAAATAAATTAAAAATAATATAATTATATCTCTGCTGCACAGGGTGTACAGACACAGCTCTCTACATCTTACCTCGCTCTATCAACACGAAGAAACTTCTTCTTCGGTCTTAGAAATAAAATACTCTCCCCTATAAACGACGGCAGCAACTTGCTGCTGCTGCTGCTGCTGCTGCTGACCTTTGCTGCTGCTGCTGCTGTTGCTGCTGCTGTTGCTGCTGCTGCTGCTGCTGCTGCTGCGCGTGCTCGCGCTGGTGCTGCAGCAGCAGCACTGCAGTATTCTTCTTTATTGAAGCCAGCAGACCCTAAACGAGAGTTAATAAGGGGATAAACAAACGCAGAAAATATTATTTTGCTTCTATTTATATACCCGCTGCAGCTGCTGCTGCATACACCGCCTATAGCAGCATATAGGTAAGACATTGAGTGTGTGTGTATATAGGATGAATAGATTCATGAAAAAGAATTAAAAAAGAATATATTAAATTAATTTTAGTTGTTTATTTTAAATAATAATGAGCAAAACAAAAGAAAAAACAAAAAAATTTATGCATCCTCCGTCCATACACCGCATGCATGCAGCGAAACTCTGAATTATTTTTTGCTTTTAATCAAAATAAAAACAAAATATAATTAAATTAATTATATTATTTAATATATAAATAAATTATTAATAATAATAATAATATTATTATTATTATTATTAAAGATTTAACTTTTAATCTAGGCGCCTGCATAAACAACAACAGCCCCTTCACCCTCACGTTTAATATCTTCGATTTGTTTCTTAAAGAAATAAAATTTCTTTCATATATTTATTAATATATATAGATATATTTAAATTTTTAGATATATATTTTAAATATATATATATATATATATACATATATACATTTATTTATTTATTTATTTATTTATTTATTTATTAATAGATTAATAAGAGGGTTTGTAGATGTACTTTGTTTTAAAAGAAATGAAGAAAATTTTTTTCTTCGGCTTTTGTTTGTTTACAATAAAATAAATTATTAATAATATATTTATTTTTGAGCTTATTACGACAACACTTTTTATTATTTAAATAATAATAAAATAAACATAAAAATAAAAATAATAATAATAATGATAATAATAATAATAATGCAATTTAATTCTTTTAGTTTATTTATGTCTACCCATCGCTTTGTTTGTTTGTTTGTTTCTTTCTTTCATCTCCTCGTTTGTTTATATCTTCGTCTGTTTATTTGTTTGTTTTTTTGTTTGTCTCTTTGAATGTTTATTTATTTATTTATTTCTGTCTTTTAATTCTTACCCCGTACATCTTACAAGTCTAATGAGCAGCAACAATAGCAGCAGAAGCAACAATAGCAGCAGCAGCAACAACAGCAGCAGCAACAATAGGAGCAACAACAAATAGCAGCAGCAACAATAGCAGCTGCAGCAGTAGCAGCAGCTGCAGCAGCAGACTGTGCGATGTCGCAATCCTCACAGACAAAAAGCAGAAAGAGAGAACAAACAAAATCAAAGAAAATTAAAAAAAACTCAAAGACAATCAAAGACATAAAGGGACATAGATACCCCAAATAGCTAGCTAGCTAGCTAGTCAGCTAGCTAGCTAGCTAGCCAAATAGCTAGTTAGCTAGCTAGTCAGCTAGCTAACTAGCTAACTGTTTATACAACTAGCTAGCTAGCCAGCTAGCTACGCAGCTAGCTAGCTAAGTAACCAGCTATGCACCTAGCTAGCTAGCCAGCTATCTATATACGTAGCTAGCTAGCTACCTCAATAGCTACCTATTAAGCTAGCTAGCTAGTAGGCTGGCTAGCTAGCTAGTAGGCTGGCTAGCTAGCTAGTAGGCTAGCTAGCTAGCTTGGTAGCTAGAGAGCTCTCTCAACAGCTAGCTAGCTAGCTGTTTCAATAGCTAGCTAGCTAATCCCAGCGCCGGGGTACCCCCAGAAAGGGGGGCCCCCCGTTGCAAACAGTTGAGGGGCCCCCTCAGCATAGGGTGTCTTCTTTGCTGCATTCAAAGACAAGCCAACGCCCTTCTCCTCGCTGCAGTATTCCAAGGGGGGCCCCCCCCCTCTATACCCTTCCATCTGGTACCCTAAGGGGGCCCCTAAGGGGCCCCCTGAGCTGTACCCTATCGGGGCCCCTGAGCTGTACCCTGGGGGCCCCTCTATAGGGCCCCCTAAACTGTACCCTAGGGGCCCCCCTAAGGGGCCCCCAAAACTGTACCCTAGGGGCCCCCCTAGGGGCCCCCCTAGGGCGCCCCCAGCGCTGGAGCTGTTTGGTGGGGGCCCCCCTAAAGGGCCCCCTAAGCTGTACCCTGTTGGGGGGCCCCCTGGGGGGCCCCCTAGGGAAGC